>NW_015113007.1:0-31449 GCF_001443285.1 Poecilia latipinna
AAATAAATAAATAAATAAAAGGTGCTTCTCATGACTCCTCATCTTTCCTGGCCAAAGGAGCTGTTTGACTCTACTGTCAGACAACCACACACAAATGTTGCCAAGAGCAGTGTGTGTGTGTGCAAACTGTAGATACAAATTTGTCACATTCCTGACAATTCATTTCACATGGGCACAAACACACATTATTACCATCATGAGTGGCCTCAGGGGTAAACATCCTCCCCTGTTTGGTTGATATCTCCTGGCACAGGTTAAACGATTCCTCCCCAGTCTCGCACCACCCTGTGGTCCTCTGCTGCGCTGTAGGCAGGAGTGATTTGTTGGGTGGAGACGGCCAATCAGTCTTTCACACTACAAAGTCCACCAACCGGTGACGGGAAGGAATGAATATTGCATTGCACTCATGGTCTCTATGAAGCTGTTTCCCCTCCGTGCATGGCTGACACATCTAAGACGACCTTAGATGTGTCACGTGCTTGACCACAAGTGAACAGTGTTCAGAAAATAGTTCCCAAGCGGTAGCTTTTATTTATCTTTTTAGAGAAATGTGCTTTTTAAAAATGTTTGTTTTGTCAGTGAAAAATAAATGTTTTGAAATCATATTTAAAGTGACATGAGCAGGAAAACAAAAACACACACATAGAAAGCAGATGTGTCTTTGTCCTCTTATAGGTGAAATTTCTGTACCTGTGTCTAATTCCTCCCATCCACTTCTGTTTTCCCAGCCGTCTGCCCAAGGCTTTATTTCATTTAAGATTTTGAGAAAACTCAATTCCAAACAATAAATGCATAATACCAAATCAGTGTCGATGATTTGGAAACGCATGCAGAGATGTGCGTCTGTTTGTTCATAAAAGTGTGATTATTGCTGCTTATATTCTCTTCAGTAGGGAGAAATAAACCAGCTGATAATTAGCCATGTTCCTTCCTTTTTTTTTATTTATTTATTTTTCATTTCCTTGTTATTAATGATTATACCTCATGCACACATGTAATGTGTGCTTTGGGGCATATTTAAAGCAAGACTGTAAATCAAATTAGTGTATTCTCGTAGACTAATTACATACAATTCAAACCTATGTAGCTCACAAATGCAAGCACAACAAGCTGCTCTGCTTTATCTTTATCAAGACTCCTTTTCTGCCTGTCACAGAACATGCAGGATAAGGTAATATCGGCAGCGTACAGAATCCAGTACAGGAACGAGACTATTAACTGTACAGAAAATACACACAGAGATTGATGTTTAAAATTAGCGATGCTAACCATTCTGATAAAGTTACGTGTTCTCATTGCTAATACAGGCTTCTGAAGACAGATTTTTTTTAAAAATTCAACATAAACGTTTTTGTCTTTATTTTGAAGATAAAATTGAAATCCTTCTTTACTACTGTTCTCTCTCTCAACAACGTTAACAATAACAATCTAACCCATAACAGCAAAACAGAGCTGTTTCTTCTCAAATATTAAATGGGATAGTGGTGTATATTTTGAAATGATCATGTATGCCGAAAAACAACAACACTTATGTTGTGGTATGATAGACATTGCAAAAAATAGACATACAATTATTTAAAGGTGTTGAGGCAAAAACAAGCACCACATAGCAGCACGTACGTTGTTAGTGTTCAACATGGCGCTTTATCACCACTTATGGTAGTGTTGAAAATGTCTGTTGAACAAAAAGACAGACAGATAAAAAAAAAGCTGATATTTAAATTACTTCACATTAATGATTATTGCATTTGTTAACCCTTGTTACTACATTTAAGCATTTTTAATGGTTTAAAAGAAAATATAGGTTAAGATTTAATAGTAAATTATAGGTGTGATGTTAAATATGTGTGCAGATTTCATAGAGGATTAGGCAAACGACAGCGCATGCTGAAGAAGCCTGGTGGTGTCAGCATCATGGCTGTAAAAGTCTAGGGTTTCACCATGAGAGATTTCCCCAGACTTAATGTTTAAGGAACACTTTTAAAGGAGAACCTTTAAATGTCTTTGAGTGGCCAAAAGTCAAACCTCTGTCAGCGTGAGAATCTGCAATGTTATTTACAGACTTATTAAACATTAAATACTTTTTGTTTTAAAGCACTTTAGAGAAGACAGCGCAGAAAAGCAAAGAGTTGCAAGTCCTCTGAGCCTCAGAGCTCGCAGTGTTTCCGTCAAATAAAGACAAATGGTCTGTCAGAGTTGACAGATGCAGGTCAGGCTGCAATCAACTCACAAACAGTGACAGATGTTTTTACCTGCGAGGTCTATTGATGATGCCATTTTAGAATTAGTAAAATGACTGGACACAGTCGAGCTACCCAACCTTACACCTGTCTGTGTGCACACACACACACGCACACACATGCACCCACCCACCTACATCCTACACACACCATTACTGGCCACTGTGAGAGTAGTACCGCAGATAGTTTATGTCCCTCAGTATGTTTACGGCACACAGAATGACATGAACAAAGTTGCCTGGCAACTCATTTACCCTGATTTCACTCATTACTGCGCCACTGAGCACACACATGGCCCACGCTGGAGTAAATGTTTGTAACTGGGTGAGGGTGATATAAGAGCTGTTATTAATTTGATGAATTTTAAGGTAAATACAAAAGCAGCAGGTTTAGGGTCACCTTAGCCACAGCTATAACATTACGGGGCGTAACAGTAAATTTATTTGAAACTAAAATTCCCCATGCAGGCCTTTCAACTAGACACAAACACGTTTCACACATGCTAAAAAGTTATGTGAATAAAAGTTGCGTCATTACAAATTTCTTGTTTTTTTTTTGTTTTTTTTTGTATCACACAAACTGAAAAATTATGAACCCGAGTTAGTGCAGGAACTAAAAACATGAATTCCCTGAGCTTAACCTCTCTCCTTTTTTTTTTTTTTTTAGCTAAGTTTCACTATCCACACCCAAGCCTCATCAGTCCTAGACTTTCAGACTTAGGGAGTTGCTTAAATAAAATGTTAGCCTACAACATGATGCAAGCTAGAAGATTTCAAAAGCAACACACACATGACATCAGTCAGTCTGGAAATGGTTACAGAGTCACTTCTAAGGCTTTGTGACACCAGGAAACCACAGAGAGCCATTTGCCTCAAATGGAGAAAACATGAAACAATAGTGAACCTCCCATTGTGAGTGGCTGGCCTACCAAAATGACTATAAGAGGGTACTGACCATTCAACCAGGAGGTCCAAAAAGAACCAAAAACAGCAACTAATGCACAGACCACAGATGAGCTATCCCTACCTTACGCAACAAGTCACACTTTTAGATCTGAGGTTCATTTCAGGTAAATCCCAATGCCACAATCTTTTTTTTTTTTCTAAAAAGATAAGACGGTCATAGACACTGATGAAGTAGTTTTACTGAAAATATTTTTAATGGTTTCCTTTTCAAGCAAACAAAAAATAGACAGGATATGGTTATTCAAAGAATTATGCAAATATATTTACTGAGCTTAGCATCTTGCAACTGACCCCAGTTGAACTCAGCTTACATTGATAAGGCATGACCAAAAGTTTGACTAAGTTGTTGCAGTAGAGAAATAAAGGCTTTTTTTTTCAGCAGCACTCAGGTGTGTCAAAATGTATGCCAATTTATTTGGAACACTAGAGGCGGTTGCCAAGATGCTTTTTACAAAACCTATTCTTTGCCCTCTGGAAGATGACCTTGAATTTCAAATTAGAATAAATATTTAACACTTGCCACACAAAAGCCTTTTGCAGCTCTTTCCGTTTTTAGATTGCATTTTGTGCCCATTTGCTTTTATTTAACTAGTGCAATATAAATCCATTATTCGATTGCCCTTCTGCACACTGACACCTACATTTTCTTGGGTGCGTGTGGTAAGGATAGACCTGATGTATTAGTTTGTCACAGATACTGTTTGTTATAAAGTTATCCCCCTTGAACTTTTCTCACATTACAACCAACAACTTCAATGTATTTTTGGGTATCACTTTGTCTCTAACCAACAGCAAATAGAGCATGACAGAGAGAAGGGAAATGATAATATGGAGTTTACCCAGCATGGCTTGTGGTAAACTCCAAACACTTTCTCTTAGCTTATGGCCTTCTTCTTTGACCAGGTTTGTGACATGCAGTTCTACCTTACAGTTATGAACTACCTTGTGTTGGTCTAGCTCATGAAATCTAAATAAATAAATACAATTTCTTACAGACACATTATGTCATGTCTTTTTTTTTTGTTGAGGACACAAATGCAGATACAGTGACAGAAGTGTGGTGAATGAACACATTTTAGTGAAGTGGAAAAAGCAGGACGAGGACAACAGGGAGTCTGACATGGAGTAACTGAACCAAGAAGCATTCATAGCGGAGGCTTTGATTATTAGATGCCATACAGGTGATGGAACGAACAGATGGGGAACATCTGTTAAAGTGAGGCACTGACATAAAAGAGTAACAGTAGAAAACCTCCAATCCCCCACAAAAAACAAAAAAAAAAACACAGAAGTAAAATGAAACCTAGAATAATCGAATCAAAATGAACCAAACTAAATTCAACGCCCAGCCTATGAAACATAAATATAAAGTTTGTGGTTGTAATATGACATAATTGTGGAAAACCTCAAAGTGAATGAGTATGTCAGAGAGGCATTAGAGGTAGGTTGCAGTGAGAGGTGTTTGTTCAGTGATGTTTCTTTTACTTATGATGGTGTCATTTCATAAAATGTGTGTAAATCGGCAAGTTACACTCCACAGCTAAGCTCTGTTCTGATTAGCTCCTTCTCTCCTGCTTTGGATATTATTATACTGAGCAGTAAATCTACCATCTATCGACGTGACATAGAGGTCGGCCTTGTAAGCCTGACTGCACGTGTGTTTTCACCTCTCTTTGACACATAGACCGTAAATAAACAGGTAGTCTGCCGGGCCACCTGTGACACATGTGCACATGATGTTTGCTCAATCTGCACATGGTGGTGACTATAATGTTATCTAAGATGGTTTTCCAAAGTATGTTCTTCACACACATGAAACAGGAAGCAGATTTTAGCAGATATACAATTTTTACCACTTTGTTAAAAGGATACTTTTCTGGTTATTAGATGGAATTATAAATCTATCTAATACCCATAAGCAAATAGTGCTTAGAGTTTTGTGTTAAGAAGTGCAATGGCTGATTTCATTTAACTGAAAGAAGAATGTACCAGCAAATTGTCGATAAAAAGTCTGTGGACGAAATGACAACGATCCCACGCAGCCAAGGAAACTCAGATTTCAAAGAAATAAAGTGAAGTTGCTAGAATTACCCTGGTAATCACTTGAACTGGATGAGATGACCAATGTGAGCAGGACTGAACGTGGGTGTGCTCAATACTGATCCCCTGTGTCATTTCACCTTATTACAGATAATTAACAGATCTATTTGTGTTGATTTCTTTGTAGAGAACATGTAATTAACTTAAGGTGATACTGGCATCTGGTGTAAATCTTTATGTCAGGAAATATATTAGCTAAAAAAAAACAGTGATGTAGTTAATACTGTATTTGAAGCTTACTTGATTTGGATATGAACAAAAACAAACAAACAAAGAAAAAAAAAACATTGAAATGAGCTAGTAAAGTCAGACATCAAGCAGCAGGTACAAATACTGCCTTACAAACCCTGTAATTGGTTTCTGGTAGGCATTTCTTAGAAAATTTGTTACGTTTGTTAAACGTTAAATGTTTGCTAAATCCCTGTCCTGTGGGTGATTACCATCACGGGTTTATATATAGTGAGTTTCTGCACCCATGATTGAAGCACCTGTAAAATAGGCAATTTTACCGTCACTGTAGCTAACCAGTCGGCTGTGGGAGGGAAATAACATGTCCAAGCAAACTGAAGCCTGTCAGCCAGCTATTAGGGCACACTGACTGTACTCGACAATTATCTGAGCATGTGTCCCTGACGACGTTCAAGCTGATTAGCTGCTTCTGGGTTCTGAATGGACATAAACAGAAGACCAATTCCTGGAACTGCCAACATTTTCGTCTGTGATGATTTAGAAAAACCTACTTCTCCACAAAAGATTTGCCCACCGCAGCACTTACTCTGCATTTCGTGACACAAATAGCTTTTTTTAAAGTTGAGGACGCAGCATCAGGCATCAGGAACCTTGCATTAGTATAGCAATCCATGCCTTTTCGCTTGTTTATTTCTTTAAACACATGTTTTTTAGTTGATTGGCAACTTTTAGAGCTCAGTCTTTAAATAGGAGGGGAAAAAAAATACTCCATCTTGTTCATAATGTAGCCAAAATTCAACCTCGTCACACAAAGCGCTTAGCTTCAAATGGACTTGTATTTTGTCACAACAAGCAAAACATGTCAAACAGCAGCCGAACCTGTAAGCACTTCATATGTTGGGGAGGCAGAAATGCCATTTTGAAATGAATTACTTGATGTACTTTCCTGTTTTCTTTTTCTTTTACATTAGTTTGTTGCCTCTGAAATATAAAGAAAAAAAAAGAGTTCCCTTCTCCTCTGTGTTTAGCAGCACTTTATTTCTAAGGCTTGATTCTTTTGTGTTTAATTTATGGAGAGTCTATACTGCAGCCCACACAATTGACCTGCGGTGTTATGAGCATTTGAAATTGTTCACTGGTGAGTCTGCAAAAAAGCTCAGTGGGATTTTTTCTTTTTCTCTTTTTTCTTATAACTTGGAATGAGTCATGTGCGAAAAGGTAAAGAAACAAAAGACGACTCTCATTTAACCTGCTCATGAATGAGGCTGGTAACACAGAAATGCACATAGCACAACATTTTAAAGCCACAGTAAATTTGCAGATACATTATGGAGATATAAGACCAGTTTTTTTTTTTTTAACACCAGTTTTAAAGTCCCTTCACTGGCTCCCTGTAGCTCAGAGAATAGACTTTAAAATACTGTTGTTAGTTTATAAATCACTGAACGGTTTAGCACCACAATACATTAAAGATCTGTTACTGCTGTACCAACCGTCTAGACCCCTCAGATCTTCTGGTTCTGGTTCTGCTCTGCATCCCCAGAACCAGAACCAAGCGAGGAGAAGCAGCATTCAGTTTCTATGCACCACAAATTTGGAACAAACTTCCAGAAAACTGTAAAACAGCTGAAACACTGGGTGCCTTTAAATCTCAACTTAAAACCTGTTTAGAGTTGCTTATGGCTAAATTAGGATTAGAGTGTGGGTTTTGGTGTCTTCGATGTTTTTGATGTTTTTAATTTTCTTATCTTTGTTTTTTTATCTCTTTATGTAAAGAAGTTTTAAAGGTTTGAGTCCTTGTCAAATGGTGGTTTAACTAAAGTCCTAGTAAGTAAGTCCAAAATAAGAGGATCTCCTCCTCTTATTTTGGAGGAGATCCCTTAAGGGCAAGTCCTCATTTGAATAATGTTTTTATTTCTTATTTTATTTATTTTTTTTATTAAATCTCTTTATCTTTACTTTATTTTCTTTTTATTTCTCTTTCTCACTGTTTCTTTCTCTTAAAATCTCTCTCTTTCTCATTGTCTATTCAATGTCACATGCTGTTTTTATTTTAATTATGTAAAGCACTTTGAAATGCCTTGCTGCTGAAATGTGCTATACAAATAAAATTTGATTGATTAATAAGATGTTTTTAAATTAGAAGATTGTACAAATCCTTGTGGCCCTGCCTATTGCCAGCTGCAGAAATACACCGATCCTGGTCAGAAACACCGATCAAAACCCAGGAGGAAGGCGTTAGCAAATTATTTAGCTTAACCTCAACTCCACAGACAGATGGTTGAAACTTGGACACAAACATTGGATAAAACAGAATAACATTTTTGGTTTAAAGGAAACAATCCACAAAAAGCCCCCAAATCATAGCTTTTTTTTTTTTTTTTTTTTTTTTTTAATTAAAAACTGATTTTGTTGCTTTATCTTTTCATTTGTATAACAGGTAGAATAAAAGATGCAACGCTAGAACTTCATTTGAAATTTGGATCCATGGAAAATGTATATAAAAGACCCCATAAAACTATTAACAGTTTTAAATGCCAGAAGTTACGTTGTGTTTCAAACCTCTTGCCAAGTAGACACTTTTTTTATTATTATTATTATTATCAACGAAAGCACATACTGATGAGAAAAATCTGCCTTCTCTCCAAATCTGGTTTCTATAAAGCTGTTGGTGACCAGTACAATAAATCTGCAGCTTGACTTTCCTCTGAGTATTTTTAAAACTGGCACCAGCTTATGTTTATGTGGAATTATCATCCGCTAAACCCAACTGCGTCTTTGATGGACAGCTACATTTTATTTTGAGCAAACTCTCGATAAAGTAATCTCCAAAGTTTCATCTGCCAAGTAAAAAGAAAGCCTGCAACAACACCAGCGTAGCAGCATGAAGTGGAATACACTTGGCAAGTACTTCTCAAAGTGAAGAGCGACATGTTACAATGCCAGCGCTAAATTACAAAACAAAAGGATTATTTCCCCATAAAACTGCTGCTGTAAATCTACACTATAAAGAACTTCAAAGAATTTTTATTTACCTGTTTGAGCTTCTTTAAGTCTTCGTCCAACTCGAGATTGTCCAAGATAACAGCCACAAAAAGACTCAGCAGAATCTAAAATGCAACAAGAGAGATTTCAAACATAGCTGTGGCGTGTGAGCTTCTTACAACATGTTAATGTAATAATTACCATCACAATAAAAAATGACAGTGGAGTCTTTGCGCATCTTTTCACTGTACACACTCTGCATTGTGCTCGTATTTGCAGCTTGCTCTGTCCTGGAAGACATCCTGTCTGTCTGAAGGGAGTCGTGAGTCATCCTGAGATTTGGTGTGCTGTCTGATGACTCCTTGTATCAGAGGGCCATACACTGAAATGTCAGCGCTTCTTACGCCTGCAAGTCTGATTATCTGTGATTAAATGTACCACTTGAGTGAACAAAAACAGAGGCTGGCACTAAATGACCGCCGAAAGAAATTTTTGCATTTATTTGACCTTTTTTCCACTGAACAGATCTTTGTGAAAGCACTCAAAGTGCTTGAACGTTTTTTTTTTTTTTTTTTTTTATCATTTTTTATCACTTTACAAACAGAAACTGCAATGTATTTTATTATATTTTACATAAGAGGATGTTAATGCCTACATGCAAAATGCTATGTGTGGCTGAAAGCCATCTAGGTTTTTTGGGGGTTCATATCTTACATCGCAAAGAAGATTGGGCAAAAATCTCAGCAGCTAGATGGAGCGGTGAGCAGAGTGAAATCGCTATGTCCTTTGCTTTTTATTTCACAATTATGCTCTACTTTCCAGTGGCGTGTCATACAAATATCCAATAAAACACATTGAAGGTTGGGTTTGCCATGTACAAACCCAACCTTGTACAGTTTTACAGTAACAACTGTAAAACTGTCAAAGGGTTTGAATACTTTTAACCGTACTGGCTTTTACTGTTTAGGATATGAGATTATAATCTTCAACAGAATATGGCTGTGCATACAAATGTACCAACAGCAACCATCGAATAGCTTTATGCTGTTTATTTGACCCAGTATAAGCAGCACAGCGTGTTCCTCACCAGGGTAGCAAACAGATGGTAGAGGATGAAGTAAATGGCTACGACCGGAGCCCACATTGTTCCGACAGCCACCAGAGTCTGGTCCATGACATCTATCCAGCCCTCCTGGGTTAGGATCTGGAACATGGACATGAACGCCTACAGGGATGAAAAAAAAGCAAAAAAAAAACAAAAACATGATAACAGAAAAAAAGCTAAAGGCTAACAAGTGAAAAAGACAACCCAGAAGACAAGAGCAGCAGAGGAAGGGACAGAAAACCAGATACAAGGAGGAAACTGCGCAGACACATCTGACATTTCAAACACGCTTTTTCACTCAAGAGCAAATATTGCGCAGCTGCTGCATGAATTCCCTCCTGACCATCTATCCCCTTCCTCGCAAACAGATGCGAGTCAGGGAGAGCAGGGAGGAAGCGAGGACACGGACATCTTTTCTTGGCTCCGCGGAGGTCAGTTTAAGAGTAAAGAACAACCAGCTGTGAGACGGTGGCCCCCTGAAGTCAAATGGCGCCCTGTACTTTATCTCTTTTTGTCAGCAGCACCATGCCCTCAACCCTTCCCACCTGCTGCCGTGTCTCAGTAAGTGTCGATAGAGATAAACCCAAAGACGCTGCCTGCCCATGGGGAAGGCAGTCAGACATCGTTAACCGTGACGTGTCTTTGTGTCTGGATGCACATACGTGTGTGCGTGGAACAGCAGCAGCAGCGAAAAAAAAAAAATAAAAAAATAAAAATCTGAGAAGAAAATGATAGTGGGAAGGGTAATACAGCATACAAGTGGCAGCTGTTCACAAGCAGTCTTTCATGTCCCGCTTGCCTAAGATCAGTGAAATGTTGGAAGGGAGAGGGGAAAAAAAAATAAAAAATACAGAAGGTGGAAAGTTGTCACTAATGAGAGAGAAAGATAAGTTTGTGAGCACTTAGAAATCAAAGGCAGTAGCACATCTGTCGACCCATCATGCACCCCGTCATCAGCACCCGCAGGCCTGCGGATCGCTTGTTTGAGGTGCCGTTCCAGAAACTCTTGAAATTTTAAACCTTGGTTTAGTGTTTCCATGTGCCTGATCTCTGAATATTTTAGCATAAACTACGGCGTACTGCAGAGGTGCGTGAAATATTAGTTGACTAATATTAAAGCTAAACAACTTTATAATTTCAACCTGAACAAATGTGAAACTTCTATTTTTACAGGCACAAAGTAGCAAATGTCTTTGTTGGGACGTAGTTCGAGACACTATAAGACAGATAACAAATGCTGCAACTGATTTTTTACCAAGATTATATAGACGTACAAAATACAAAAAAAAAAATGCAGACATAAAATCACAAAATAAAACTATTTGAACAAAACCAATTCACATATCTACTACATTTATAACTAATTCTTCTTGAAAAACACAAAGGTGAGAGCACAATTACATGGGAATGCATAACTGAAAATAGATATCAAATTCACAAGCACATTTTAAACAATCTGAAAAATACAATTGATTCAGTGAGTCCACTGAAATATATCAGAACAGATGAAACTTTAACGGTTAGTAGAGGAGGAGGACGTCTCATCTAATGTGCCACTAAACTAAGTTCTCTAAGAAAATTTATGGAATCTACAGAACTCAAACTTCAAGCACAATTAACAAAAAAATAATTAAGTTCAAAATGCCATGCTTCAAAAGTGCTTATTATTATTATTATTATTATTATTGGTCAGTAAGATAAATGTGAGGAGTTGCTTACCCTGGGAAAAGTTGTAAAGCGGTCCAGCTCCTCCACGAAACAGAACATTTGCAAACTGATGGCTGACATGACGATGAGGAGGCTGGCCGTGAAGACCACCAGGCTGCCCAGTTTTTTACCTGGACCAAATATCTTGTACACAAAGTCCTCCAGAGCAGGAGAAATTTTTATCAGGCGCACCACACGTAGCACCTAGGGACAAGAACGACAAACACGATTGCCATGTGTTCTTTTGGTTTGTACGGCACAGTAAGAGAGATCAGAGCTACTTATTTATTTATTTATTTATTTATTTATTCCAAGGCTGTGAATATATACCAGAGTTGCAAACATAGCAGAGTAATCCGAATTTCAACAGCAGTAGTGTGGTGATTCTGTGCTCCGTCAACAGATTTAGCCTCTCTATAGCTGGTGGGGACAGAAACCCCCAAAAGGTAATGTATCTTTGTCAGGCTCTGATTGGAAATCCAGAGAGCAGCTATTGATCAAAGTCTTCAGAGTGATGCTTCTGGCCAAAGATTTTTCTTTATAATCCAACATTAAACCAGATTAATGACTGTCTTTGATTCCCTGGAAACACAGCCAAAAAAAAAGACAACAAAGACAGCCAACTTGTTCAGACGGAAACATAAAGAAAATATACACTGTAAAAGTACTAAGCCCATGCTGACGGATGAAGCAGCAAGACAGATATTTACCTCATATACTAAGAGGCCCGCTTTCTGTCTTACAGATGATTACTCTGGGAGGAGGAACAAAGCAGTTTTGGGAATGAGAGGCTGTTGCGTTCTGTATTTTCTGAAAATGTATATGTCATCATATTTTACAGCCAAAAACTCTTGCAACTCTTCAACAATAAATACATCAAAATCTGCTTTCCACTGGGTCTCAAAGCAGACGAGTAACAAGTAAGTTAGTAAGCTAACAGAAACAGGAACACACTACCACATGTGGATGATGGTGTTGCATCCGTCATCCATCAATCTGTTTCACTGCAACATGTCAGTTTATTGGCAACACACACACACACGCACACACACACACACACACACACGCACACACAAAAAACATACAGCTAGTTCTGTTGCTGCAAACATTATCTGTGCAGAAAACATGGGTAAGCTAGGCAAAATAAACACAGGAAGGGTGAATGGATTCCCCCTCCCCCACTTAAAAACAGCTCTTGGACATAATGTCACATAATTTTAGAATAATTAAAATCTTGGATGTAAGGGAAGAAATTTAAAGCTGAGGGATGAGGACACAAAAACACTTGATGCCATTTTCAGGACAGATAGCTCAAGCAGGGAGTTGACAGCCAGACCAGGAGATGATTGTGGATGTTATTTCTGAGTGTATCGTTTATCAGGTAACTTTTACTTTTTTTCTTTTTTTTTTTACTTTGTATGTGTTCTCTATCTGTGCAACAAATTATGGAATAATTAACGGCCATTCTCTTATGTGAATGAACTTTAAGGCCAAAGGACATATTGTTGTGAGAAACTAAGAGTGTAATTATAGAGCATAAAATAACATTTTGACAACTACATTACAGATTACAGTAGTGCAGGCAAATGTTCAGCACAATATAAAAAATATTTTAATAGAGAAAAGATTTTGCCAAACCACCACATTGCCTGTTACTATAAAGTACTTCTGGCATTTGTTGAGAGAAGAGGGAATTCACTATTTGTGACCTTCACCTACTCGGTATCTAAATAAAAACCTCAAGTTCAAGCTGAAGTCTTTGGCCATACGTAACCATTGTGTGTCATGAATTGTGGCCTGAGCTAAGCATTGCAAACATGAGGTCATCATGTTGAATTGCATTTTCCTCCTGCCGTTTCTTCACTTTGCTCATGCATGTACACAGTTTAAAAGCCAAGTTATAAAAACGACTTCATTTTCTTGTGATCTCTTGCCTATAGAGGGCAAAGTACAAAGGAGTAAAAAAGCTGTTGTGATCACATAAACAGATACAACAGATACTTGGCCCTTAAATGTTGCATTTATGCTCAACGATTTTGAAAATATCACTACGATCATCTATTTGACAAACAGAGTGCTATTTATCATGCCCACGTTGGATCACAGTCATTGGGATCTCAAAAAATCGAAAGTTTGAATTTCATATGGTGAATCTATTCTTTTTTATTTTATTTTATTTTCCATTTTTATCTAATGGTCATGTAGAAACATAGAGAATGCAGAAGAAATAATTAGTCAGCAGCAGTTATGAAAAAATTGACACTGACTGAATGAATGACTGAAATGCTAAAAAAAAACCAGGATATAACAAAAAGAAGTCTGCTTTCCTGCTGTGTTTTCTCTACATTGTGTTTTATCTATATATTTTTGCTTCTTGCAAGACAAAGGAGTATCTCATACAAAATGGGGCACTGTTGATGTAGCACAACCTCTTCATTTTAAGACTATGTTATCCCAACACCAACCTGGGAATTGACTGGTATTACAATGATAAAAAGTTTTTTTTTTTTTTTTTGTGGGTTCAGTGGGGCAATTAAAAACTGAACAAGTGTGTGTCAAAACTCTAAGCAGGGCATGAAAGTCTGTGACATTTTGCACTTGGATGTAATAAGTCTAACCTTTAGCACCGAAATGCCCCTCGGTTGGATACAACTAAAATAAAATGAAAGGAACACCAGAGCAGGATTGCTGGGCCTGGTTTTTCCTCCTATTGCCAGGGCACATTCGATTTCACCAAGGACCCTTAAGGTTAATTACTTGTTACTAAATGTCATTGGTTCAAACTTGGAAAAATATCAGCATAGAAGTTGGAGAGAGGTTTTCCACTGAGAGAGAGGAGTAAGTTCATGGCTGCTCTTAAACACCACTAATTAGTCTGAAGCAGAGCGAGGAGAGCGATTGCTAAAACTGATATGAAGGCTTAACGCGCCGCAGAAATGTTTCTTCCTCTGCAAACATCTCTTGGTGTACAAATAGAGAAAGGCGATAGGTTAATGGTAATTTTACTAAATTCATCGGTTCAGTTCGCTTTTACCTCTGTTGTGCAACAATAGTCAAGTCAAAAGAGCTTCATCATGATCTCAGTCATTCACTTATAGAGAACAAAAAGACAAGATATCGTTCTGCCGGTTCAAAGATGCATCATGCAATACACAAGACTTCATAAGACTCAAACCAGACAACAGTAACGGTAACGTCAATACACTATCTAGGATATTTAAAAAAAAAAATAAATAAAAGACAAGTTGAAACAATGGTGGAGACACAGCTAGGAGACAACAAACAGTAAAAAACAGGAGGACAATCCGAATGTCCAGGATGTGGTACTGAAAAATGTAAACATTTACTATTGCGAAAAATGTACTGAGCAGAATCCTAACATATATCTTTTTGTCATGTAAACATTGTGGCAATGGTGCAAATTTTGGAGCATGCAGTAAACATTTACTGCATGACATTCATGGCAGTCATGATTAAAAGTGAAAAACAAAAAGGTTGAATCACAAGCAGTGAATCTCCACTAATTCACAATTTAACGTAGACTTAGGTTGGCTTGAATAGAACTGTTTCTCCACAGAATTAAAGGAACTCATCATTTTAAAACTGTTGCTTATATTTACTTATGTTCCCCAGATATTAAAAAGAGTTTGAAGACCTGAAAAAAATCAAGTGTGATAAAACAAACAAAACAAAAAAGTATCTGTAAAAGGGAACACTTTTCTACATCTTAAAAGGAGATAGCAAGTTCAGAGTTTTGGTTCAGACAGAAAGTGGTGCCTTTGATTCACTACATGACTGTGGTGTTACTTGAATGTGTGACTCAACCAAGTGTAAACTGTGAGAAATGAAAAACGTCATTGCACTTCAAGAAGACGATTCGGGTTTGCATTTTGAATATGATTAGCACCCATTTTTGTGCAAACACTCTCCAATGTCTATGCGCTTTCAGGAGGGGTTCTACCTGAAAGTAGGTGAACTGGGAGTGATACAGATCAGGGTAGATGTGCAACGTGGTGCCCACCACCAGGAGAGATTCGAACTTATGCAAGGAGGAGCTGATGTAGCCGGTGAAGCCGAGACACCAAATTTTCAGCAGAGCTTCGAGGTCGAACAGCACAGTAAAAGCAACCTGCCAGAGAAGGAAAACAGAAAGAAAGAAGAATTTAGTCCTGGCATCAATGTATGATAAATTCTGAATCATATTGTGTTTCTGAATGAAGTGACCAATTTAATAATTGTCTGTAGTACTGTGCAAAACTTTTGAACTCGTCAAATATCCTGTATAGTTCTTTGGCGAATGATTTGATACATATTTCTAAATTTCCTGCAAGTCAGTTAAACACTTTAATAAGACTTTGCTTCTTTCTTGATTCTTTTTTATGACCATGTATTGTGCAGAGTAGGCTTGAAAATGGAGGTATGTGGGCCAATGGAGGGGGGGAAAGCAACAAAGTTGGGCCTGAAATATATCTACTACAGCAGATAAAAGCATTTGTTAGCAAATAGAAAAAGAAAAACAGACCTGAAGTATTGATCTGTTATTGCCAAAATACTATTTTAGCCTGTGAAAGGGTGCAATATTTAAAATATATTCATAGATCCAGAAATTAAAATATGCATCGTTGTGATAAACTATTGAACAGTTGAAAAAGTCTCTAAAGATCTGAATTATAAGCTCTCCTAAGCTCTCAGTTTAGGAACCTATTTCCTGACAAAGTAATTCATAGCTTAGGGTAAAATGACGAAACAAACAAACAAACAAAAACCTCTCTGAAAATGTGTTTGTATTGGGCAACACATAAGTAAATTGCTGCTGAAGTCCCAAGTAGGCTTCAAAACCCCAAAAGGAGTCTAACCTAAATAAATGGAGGATTTTTACATTGCACTGTATATTTTAATGAATGTTTTTGAAAATGTCTTATGGAAAACTGCATGGAGCTTGACCCACATTTGAGTCTTAATTATATTTCTGGAGGAGGTTTGTTCTTTCATCCTACATCGGTTGCTTTTAACCCTTTTATGTACAGCTAATGAAATGATATCAGAAATTACAAAGAAAGTGGCGATAGTGTTAAAAAGTAATGTTTAGTGTATAACTTAAAGTGCACCTTAGATCTGTTGACAAAGAATACAATTCAAAATATAATGCATTGCTTTTTCATAGTAAATAAATAAATAAATAAATAAATAAATAAATAAATATTATTGAAAAACTAAGATCTTACCTCTGCGAGGTAGAACTCGTCATAGTGCCGTTGGTAATTCTCGCCTTTGTAATAGTTGCTGGCGGCCACAATGACATCCACAGCGACCATAGTGAGGATGAACATATGGAAGACGGAGGACCTCATCATTTGCTGCGGAAACAAAGCAGTACTCAGTACTCAAACAATGTGTGGAAATGCTTTGTTTATTTGTTTCCCAAAAGTAATCGACAGATTCTGGATGATGCAAAACTATACTGATATATGAAAGCTATCAGTAAAATAATGACCTAAAATGTGTTGAGCAACGTTGAGTTCAAATCAGGCTTGTGTTTTTCCTTAGTTTAAGTTCACTTCATTACCTTTCCTTTACGAGATTGTGTTTGTGTCTATTATTTGGTTCCAAATAAATCACCCAGAACTTGAAAATCAATATTATCAGAAATATGCTGTGTCCTTTTCAACTTCCACTTTCCAAATATTCACTAATTTGTGCTGATGAGGGTTTAAGTACTTTTGCAAGGCACTGTACAAAATAAAATGAATTTTTAAAACAACATCCCTTGGAATACATATGATGCAACAATGGGGGAAAAGTGGTAAGAGGTAAAGGAGGCTATTACTGGATGTGAAGCTATATGAAAACATGTAGATAGTCGAGCAGCTAAATGACATCAATTTCAAAGCAAACACAACTACCAGTATATTTGTTTTAAGAATTACGAATCTCAAAAGCAGAATCAGGAGAATCAGTTCATTTTCAGCAGCTCAAGAGAGAGAGAGAAAAAAAAAAGAATATTTTCCTTTCATTTTTGAATGCCAACGGATCTCGACGCCCTTGATACCATCAAATGGCATTAAACACTAAAAACATATTGTAATCTGTGATGGACAAATAGGGCTTTTCAAGTAGGAAAATGTGACAGATGTGATCAGAACCTTCAAATTTGTGCATGTAGGGCGAGATGAACAGCTTGTGAGTGGGTAGAGTCACTCATTCTAAAAAAAAGACGTCCATGTTAGATGGAAAAAAATGAAGAAGGCAAGAGGAAAACTTCAGTGCAGATGAAGAGTGTTTGCAGCAGAGAGATCAAATTCTCCCCAGGAAGGTGGAATCACAGCCATTTCTCCTCCTACACATAAATACACTTACACTCGTATTCAATAAACAAGAACAGGCATTCAGATGAGACTGATTTGTAAATAAAATTACCCTTTTGGAAAGAACTACTTTTAAGCAGGCATTAAACATATTTTTCACTAAGCCCAAATTTCTCAATTAAAATGTTTTGATGTAACATTGCAATCTTAAATCTCATTATTTTTCATTAGAGACAAGCACAAAATTACCATAATTAACAGAAATAAAGGCTTTGAAACATCGGCTTGTGTGTGATTAATCTTTATAACTCATTCCAGTTAAGTACTGAAATAAACAGACATTTCAATAAAATTCAGATTTATTGAATGGGTGAGGACAGTACTAACTCAAATCAGAAAGAAAACAATTGGTGGTAAATGAGATTACTAAATATACTTCTTAGAAAGATTTTGTGTTGGTTTGCCGTTTTCAAAATCTGAAGAAACATTTGACTTTTCTGTCCCTGAATGCACCATGACACTAGCCAAAATATATTTTAAGAAGTAACTGCTTTTATTGCTTATCATTACAGTTCTTTTTCCCATTAAATTATTGTGTTGGTTTGCAGACCAAAGTTGTGCAGATGGCTTTTTTCTTTTATTTTTTTCCTAAATATACACACAAGCTCACTCTCAACACAGAGGTCAGATTTGCTGACCAAGATTGGACACGACAAAGCCTTTTGACATTTCCACTAACCAGAAGCTCAACCCCATGGGTATTTTACCTCAATGGAGATGCGTGTGTGCATGTGTGTGTGAGTGTGGGAGAGAGATAGCGAAAGAGAGAGTAAAGAGAATGATCATGAGACAGGAGCTGACAGAGAACAGAATGTCTATGCCTTGTGAAATGCTTAGTTTTCACAAGGTTGTGACTTTGCCTACATGCTCTGTAAGGTTTAGGGAATCACACTGCAAAGACAAGCTGTTGAGCTCAATGGAAAGCAATGAGCATTTATCACATCTTTCATATAGAGACACAGTCTTCCTTTCAAGATCTGTTGAGAATAACCTTTTAACATTTCCTGCAGTTTTATTTTTTTCTTCCTCCCCCCCCCAGAGCTAAATATGGTGTGCGCTTCACTAGATAACACTTTCCACATCATTCCGATAGTAAAGCGCTGTAGGTCGCCATTGAATACATGACAATTCTAATCTTTTCATATGGCCAAGATGTCAACAGATAACTGGTCCATCCAATGCAGGACAACTTGATTCTCTACTGCATGTTTGATACACATTTTGGATGCTTCACATCCCTTGTGTCTTGCTGTGTTTTTGAAACATCAGGTGTTCGATATGCACAATCACACCGACATGTTAAAGCGTTGCAGTTGGAATGCACACTGTGATTGAGGCATGCGTTAAGTAGCAATGTAAAAAATGATCAATATTAAGATAGAACAATGTAAGAAAATGTGTTTTTAAGTATTTGCATTATAGTTGACACCAACTTTACAGTTTTGATCTTCCCAAGCTGGTACACAACCTTGTGCATCAGAGCTAAAGATACCAACTCCATCTCCCCTTGCAGAGTTTCATCTGATCAATCATGGCTGAGAATCAGCAGTGTGCTGCTGATGGAAGTATGAAGCTGGTAACCCAACAAGTACATCGAGAGACATGGCAGAGGCAAAAGCATTTTGCCTTGGAGACTGACAGGAAAAGCTGAAGGGTCATTATAAGCCAGGTTGATGGCTGTGCAAGCACTACAAAAAAGTGACACTAATGTTTGAGAGCAATCTAAAAAAGTCGGTAAAGCTCCTGTATATGAAAGAGTGTAATATTTAAATATTAGCAACCTTTTGCTAGCCACATTACGTGTTAAATCAGTCTAATTTACCCAAGTTAAATACCAAGTACCAAGTTAGAGTGAAGCACGCACTGCGCAATGACTCCGTTCTTTATCAGAGTATTGAAAATGGCATCAATATCTTTTATGGCCCCCAGATGTGAAGTTGATTTCTTTAAGCTTGACATCCCATGGTACTTAAATTCTCTCTGTATCATGTTTATGACAAGTAATTTGTCAAGAAAATTAGTGATTGTTGAGATTCCCTGCTATGTTGACAGATTCAACTAATACAGACCCTTGTAGGGTAAAGCACTGAAAAAGCTCTCACCACTTTAAAATCTTTGTGTGGCAGCATTTACACAGACAAGATGCAAATGACTTGTAATTAAAGTGAGAATCTCGCGACATGCTAACTGTTAGCTGATAGAAAGTTAGCATCTGTCCAACGTCCATTCAATGCTGAGATAAACAACAACACAAAAATCACCTTTTGGCATATGGCTTTAATTATAATTAGACAAACATCAAGCATGCAATATTTGGATGTTTCTACACTGATTAGGGATAATTTAACAGTTTGTGACACCTGTCGCTACTACATTTGCAAAAATAAAATGTGAAAATTATCAATTTCCCCCAGAACACAGCTATATCCATTCGAGTTGAATTTATTTTTACACATATTGTGTGAGTGATTCTCTAAATAATCATATTGATGTTTTTTTTTAGCAAAAAAAAATTCCTAACTAAACAGGTTAGGAATTGGTTTCATCATGTTTTTGAGGCACAGTCTGTGTTGGAAGCAAAATGATCAATAGAATTACCATTAAGATAATTTCATGTGGTCACAAGTTTCTTAAGTGACATTGTACTTTATGTGTAAAAAAAAAACCCTTTCAGAATTCATTTACTATTTTATTTTTTCCCCACTTAGTTTCACTAAATTACTTGCTAACATATAGAGGATGTCCAGAAGATGGCTGGGCATGCATGCATCGCACCTGGGACATTTCCATTGGCTGGAAGAGTTGAAAAGCACAGAGGCAGATTGACTGTTTCCTCATGTTCTGTCTCCCTGCACTGGCTGCCAAGGAGGACAAATGCTCTTTCTGCTGGTACACGAGATGAGTATAGCACATGTGCTCATTGCTGGCACAATATAGCAGTACTCACACAGGAACTGTCACCAGCAGACTCGGCCATGTTCTGGCACAAACTCCTGTGACAGTTTTCTCTCTCCTGTTTACCAAGATTAAGGAGAAACTGATTGGGATTACAAACTGTTTCACTTGAGCTATCTCTTCAGTCCCTGCAATACCATTCTTCTAAAACAAATAAACAAAAGAGCTCTTCCTCCAACCCCTTACTTCTTCTTCTTTTCTAGTTCTGCAACCCTGATTGAATTTATGTGGAACGGCAACTCTTTACCTTATTTTAGAAATTTCTTGACATTGTTGTGTGTTGTAACTCCGAAGTAGTTTTGGCTGAGGAAATGGAGGTGTAAAAACTTTAACGACTTCAAGTAAAATAGAACCTCCTTGAATTATTATGGCCTTAACAAGAAGATAAAACAATGTCTTTTGGGTTTCATTAACACAACAAACATTTTATAATCTAATCTTTTCAGAGTAGAATAATCTGATTTGCATTTAATCAGATGCGAATCAGATTATTAATCAGCCAAAAGATTTCCAGTTTTAAGCGATAGAAGATCACATTAAGTCTTGATAAACACTGTAAAAGAGTCTCATATTATGAGTTTCTAATGCCTACTATATTAGCAGACCACAGAGGAAAGCCACATATTTCTGCACTGAGTGCAATTCCGATGGGATGTCCATTCTGCGTCAAATAGGTATGCAAGCGACGGAAAACTCATTGTGGGTGTCATAGAGAACATGGTCTCTTTTTTGGAGTGGGGAGGATTCTCGCAATGCTCATGATGCTCCTTGACAGAATGGCCCCCTGGGTGGTGAGCCATTTATTGGATATAGAAACTTGCCACTAATCAGTCTAGCATCATTTATTTCATTGTCATATGAGCCTTCTCCCCGCTGACAATTTAATTTCACATTTAGGGCATTAAGGCACCTCTCCATACCTTTTTGCTGTCCCTTTTAACCATCTTAAATGATAGCTTACCGGTGATTCTTTTTTCTTTTTTTTTCTCCCCATCTTTTTCTCCTCAGTTGACATACCCATTTCAGGAGCCGCCTTCTCCCTCCACGCAAGAGACAGTGACCTTAACCTTGACAGGTTGTGTGAATGTGTGTGAGTTTTAAATGATAGCTGTCCAGGGGGTAAAGATCAGAGTTAAATGGAAAGGGAAGGTTGTAGAGAATCAATAACCTCAGGCTTAAGAGGAAGGAGTAAAAAAAAAAAAAAAAGTGTTGCATTCACTGGACCTCTGGGCCCCTCAGTGAGTTACTGGTTATCAATCACTCTGCATTTACTGTAGCTCTGCAGACAAAAGGAAACATTAAGGGAGAGGAACATCTGCTGCTCATTGACAGAACAAGAATGGTAAATTAATCAGAAGCGGTTTTAATTATTCACAGGCTGACATTTCATAGTTGCTTGAGTTTTGTTTGAAGTTACAATAACTTTGATTTAAAATGCAAAACAATGCAAACAGGAAGGAAAAAAAAATAAAAAATAGGTAGAATGACCCGACTATATTGCTGACTTGTGCTGCGGAGCAGTCTCGGATGGTCAGGTGCGTATTTTTTAAATTGCTTAATTAAATAATTAGACACATTTTATCCAAAATGTATAAATATTTGGCTTAAAAATAAAATTCACATTACCTTGCTCATTCCAAACAGACAAACAAACAGTATGCAGGGTTTTTCAAAAATATTTGTACCTCTTCAACTTTTTTTACATCTTCATGTTACAACCACAAACTGCCAAGCTTGAGAATATTTTGTTGGAATCATACAAGTGAAAGAAAATGAAACACTATCTTCAACATTTTTTTTACAAATGAAAATCTATCAAGCGCCTTTGTATTTGCATTTGGCCTGTTGTAATCTGATAACTCTGTTGTTCTCACATGGGGTATGAATACTTCTTAAGGTGGCAGAAATTATGTTTCCTTACTCATAGGAGATAAACAGAATCATATCAGCTACATAAAAACTTGTTATAATATACATTAACACAAAAAAAGTGTCTAAAGTACTGGTCAATATTATTAGTATCTTTTTGTATAAATCAATGAAACAATAAACAAATAAAATAAAAAAAATAGTCATTGCTCTAGAACAACTGCCAGAAAGTGAAGAGACATTCTCCATTTTAGTCCTAAGAGGGCGCTACTTTCCCCTCTCCGTCTCCAAAATATGCAGGTGTTTAATGAATTATGTGCCATCTCCAACTGATGGAGCCAGTTGGACTCAGACGTACCCAGACCAGGGACACAGGCTCATGCACCAACAGCCAGGCATCAACAGGCTCCACAGGCTCTGACAGTCAGAGAAACACGGACCAGACCAGAAACATACAGGTGGTTCGAAAGACACTAACAGGTATAGAGGGATTATATAAAGGATACACGCTGGCGACCTCTTTGCGAAAAGCACCCACCTGCCAGCTCTGAAACATTTTAATCATTTGATGGCCAATTACTCTCGAGCCAGGCAGAACAGAACAGAAACTCACACTTCACTTCCCCAGCACTCACAGATGGCCAGACAGGCTGGGTGTCCGCCGCTTTTCTTTGTTCTACCTGTCCAATCAAAAGCGCAGCTCCCCTCTGACATAAGCGAGCAAGAGACTGTTTTGAAGTTTTCAGCATGACTTTGAAGAGAGAGCACAGGAAGAACTGCAACCCATAATATCGCAACATGTCACAACACGATGTTTATGTTCACAATGTAATATTGGAACGGGATTGTTTAAAGTATAAAGAACTGTTCTGTGTGTAACATTTCACAGACAAACGCCACTGTGGACCGACAACATCCGCTAGTGCGCATATATTTACATAAGTAGTGATGCCTCGGTACTTGGTAAATATTGAAGCTTTCTAATCTGAGCTCATTCAGTGTTCTATAAATGTGACATCATCTCATAGTGATATTGCTTCAACAGAGACCCCATGTCTGCACACAATATTTACCGTCTACACGAGTCAATGCGCCGCAGATCACGTATGATTATCATTTATCACAGTTTTCAAACAACATGTCAACAACAGCATGACAATATGCTAAAGAGGTAATGCACCCATTTGAATCAGGTTTGCTGAAGCTGAGAAACATCTAAAACAAAATACGAGTTAAAGAACGGTGATAGTTCTTCCAAGTGGCCAAATATAAACTTGAAAGCAGAATAGTAATACATCGTATCTGAAATACTTAGACTACCAAATATTGCATCCAGACATTCCTTCATAATTCATTTAATGCAGACATTGACATTGCGATGACGATTCCAACTCAATATGTTGTGCAGTTTCACCCGACTATAGCAGATTTCTCAGGATAAATCCAGCTGTTCTGAGACAAGCCTTAGAATATTGTTAGAAATTATAAATGAGCAAACAGCATCATTAAGACCATCAGCTAGGTCAGGGATAAAGCTGTGGAGAAGTTTAAAGCTGAATTAAGTGCTAAAATATTATCCCTAGCGTTTATCTAAGAAGCAGCCCAGGGACTCATAGTAACTCTGAGGGAGCTACAGAGATTCACAGCTGAGGTGGAACAATCTATTGAATGGACAATTAGTTGTGTACGCCACAAATCTGACCATTTTAGAAGAGTGGGAAGAAGAAAACCATTGTTGAAGAAAAATCATATTAAGTCCTATTTGCAATTTTGCACAGGCCAGTAAAAGATGTTTCTGTCCAACATGCAAAATGGCATGTTTGGCCAGAAACTAACACTGTACATTACCCTGAACTCATTGTCCTTGCTGTGATATATGGTGATGGTAGCATCATGGCAGATGTCCAGAGAAGCTGGTCAGAGTTGATGGGAAGATGGATGGCGCTAATGACAAGGCAACTCTCCAAGAGGTTGCAAACATCTAAAGACTAGAGTGATGCAAGCAGTACAAAGACCCTAAACATAAAGCAGGGCTACAATGAAATGGCTTCACTTGAAGCAATCTGTGGCAGAATTCAAATATTTCTTTGGTCAGTTGTTGAAGTTCGTTACCATTTTTTCGCTACGTGAGGTAGAATAAAAGGTAGCTATTTCTTGTAATTGAAAGTTTCTTCAATAAGTCAGAACAGTAATTCTTCATGTTACAGCTCCATATCATAAAGCCACAAAGGCATCAAGAGTGAGGTGCCACTTCATAGCCTTATTACAGAAGGCTATTATTATTGTGAATGGTACATTTAAATTTTGACTAAGAAAACTGCAATCACACGTATCTATTTACTGTGAACAGAAATGTTGTTCACAGTAAGAATCCATCTCTCAAACTTCTAAAAGTCTGCCTCTTTGTTGCCGTTTTCACATTCTCATTTTTATCTTTACCAGTAAAGATTAATCAATAAATAAAAAAATAACCAATTGATGTAGTATACATGAAATTCATATTTAAAGAAAGAAGATCTTCAAAATTAAAGAAATATTGCCCATCCACAGTCAAGACGGCTTCATATACTTTTGAGTATATGAGCAACATATACAAGTTTATTTGAGAGAGAGAAAAACAGTTGCCTTTAAAAATGTGTCTCACACATTGCAGCTTCTGGAAAGTGTGAAGGAAATGTAAGAAGTTTTTGAGCAATCTGATGGCTCTGCATGCCACAAAACGCTGTCACTTTGTGACAACCAAAACAATTGATGTCTTTTGAATTCAAGCACCATGTGATTCATTTCATTGTCAGCACTATTCAAACACTAAAGTTATTGTTGATTATCCGTCTTATGCCTGACACTTGACATGTTAAATAAAGCAGAAATAAACAAATAAAGTTGAAGAACGTCACAGAATGCAAAAAGAAAGATTCTGACAACGACTGTAACCTGCCATATTTCTAGTCTGTTATTATGGCCTTAAAAATGTCTGACCATCATAAAACGTAAAGGTAAATCCCAATTTTTTACCTGGCTTGAAAAGTGTTGTCACCCAGATCTTTAGCTCATCCTGACAGTGGCATGTTATTTATTTATTTTCCTCCCGAACAAACACTTCCTAATATTCCTCTAGTTTAATCATGAAAACATGAATACATAAGCAATTCATTATTACCACATGCAGTGGCTTGTAAAAGCATCCATATTTCCCCATTCTGTCTTTTTATATTATCTTTGAACTGTTATGAATTGACTTGAATGTTTTGTGATCTGCCATCTAACTCAAGTTCAGTCAGACTGGAGTAAGAGCAAAAGTGCACATCAATTCTCAGGTCTTGCAACAGATTCTCAATTGGATTCAGGTCTGGGCTGAGCCATTCTAACATGCGAATGTGCTTTGATCTAAACCAGACTACAAAGTCTGACTGACATCCTCTGAAAAGCTATTTGAAAAAATATTGAAAAATATTGAAATATTGATTTCAATACTAATCAGAGGGATTCTAGATACAGTAGGTGTAAATCATTTGCACCGCGCGTATAACACGGCACCAAAAACTGTCTGACTCTGAACTTGATCTAATTCTAGTCTTTTCTGGATTTGTGATGCTCCTTCTGGCAGAAAGGTCTTTTTGGAACAAAGTAACAGTAAGAGCTTATTAGTATGATTGCAGGAGAGAAACAAAGAAGTTGTTGAGTGCTGCATATAACGTTGCACATGGCTCAAAGGGAAGTCAGTTGTGTTTACCCCTCTGGTTATCCCTCCATCTAAATGTTCCCTCCTACTGAAGATAGGGCTCTGGGGAGAATACTTCTTTAATAGAGAAGCTCCATTTCTCAATACTCCTATTTTCTCTCTCATTCTCTATCCAATTTCTCTGTACTTCTTTGTTGCTTTGCTTCCTGTGTGCGTTTGTGTGTCTGGAGAAGTATTTACTCCAGGAAGGCGTGTTGACAGCTGTCCTCCCTCCTGTTGCCGTAGACTGTACTGGCAGTCCCTCACAGCGAGGGCCATGCCTTTTACTCCCAAACCAAACCCCTATCAACAGCATCCCAGCTTTAAACAACACCCGCTACTTTCAGCTCATCTTTACAGCTCAATCGTTCGGCTCGCACAGCCCGGGCAACACCCGGCGCCCGTCAAAATATAAGTCATTAGCGCAACTCTGCGCATCAAACATTAACTTCTCCTCATTCGTAATCGAGTCACCGAGTCTTGGATGCAACAGCTGAATACGGTGACGCATGTGAAAACAATAAGGCGCGGATGACTCTGCCGCAAGTTCCAAATGGATGATGACGCTCGCCGAGTGTTTCTTTGGCCACACAAGTAGAATATGCAATTGCCTACGGGACACTGAGAGCAGTACTTCCCACCAGCAGCCTATTCATTATGCGGTGTACTCACCTGAAGGCAAGCAGGCGCTCTACCGTGTGGTTTGTTGACATCCACAGCAACAAGCTGCCATCCTCCGGCAGCGTCTTCATGGAACATCTGTGGCATAAGGGCAGCAAATAAGTGGTAGAAAATGCTCACAAACACACAGAACCAGACGCATCATTTGAAGCAGTAGACGTGACACACACACACAGAAACCCCGTGGCTACATCATCATGAAACATCTGTGGCTACAAAAATAAAGCTCAAGGCATTGTGCACATAGATTCGAACCCACCCAAAACAGGATGCTAGCTTCTAAATGCGGTGAGGTCGCCGTGGGGTCTAAAAGTGGAAAAAAAAAAAAAAAAAACTAAAAATAACCCTGAGACATTCAATTACACAGGACAGCTAGTTCACACATTAAAACCTTTTCCTTTACTTTCAAAAAAAGGAGGAAGGAAAGGGGTAAATATGATGATAATAAAGGTTAATCATGTATACTGTGAAGCACGTTTAGCACAGCAACTATCTGCAGTAAAAACGCTCACAAAAAAGAGGCAGAAAGAAAACTGTCCACAAAAAAATAATAAAAAACAAAGATCATGAATGTGTATATCAATACATGTGTCCGTATTGAGTCCACATACCTAAATCATCAATGTAACATTTTGTTGTAAGTAATTTAATCCTCTATATGTGCAAAAAAATCCCAACTGTAAATCCTCTCTGGACTAAACGATCCGGGAAGATAAAGTGGGTCGGTCCAGCAGGCGGTGATGTTAAAATTGTCGACGTCAAAATGTGTTGTGGTTAATTTCTAATGTTAAACAGTCTTCATAAAATTATAAGAGAAATTTGAGTTGAACATAAATTAAAAGACACCATTTATAGCAGTTTGAAGAAAATTATCTTTTGTAGTGCACTCCTCTGCTAATCTTATTTTAGTATTTTATCTTTAAGATTGGTGTACCAAAACTACACTTCCTTACACTACAATATGAGAAAATTATTTTTCAACTGTTGGTTGTCACAGGGGATATGAAATAGACATGAATTGATGATGCTAGATCAGTGTGAAGTGTCAAGTGGAAGACAGCTCCATCCGTTTCCCTCCTGGAAAAAAATTGGGCTCATAGCAAGCCAAACAGTACAGAAAAGGGACAAAATGACATTTAGGCTTAAGACAATTTAACCTAAACTTAATTTCTCTTAGACAAAAGAATGTGAACCTGTCTGAGAAGCAATGTAGTTGAAGGCCAAATAAGCTAAACGATGTATGAAAATGTGTTTGTGGTTTTGGTTTGTCATTGTGAGCCCGGCATTGCAGGCTGTATTTCTGCGATCATGAAATAAAAAGATTGGATTTCTTTGGAGTCAATAAGTTGCTGTACTCACCAGCATGAAAATATAGTTTTGCTTTGCTTTTTCTTAAACAGACTGGATGCTTTGAAAAGCCAGAAAAAAGAAGCTTCCAACCAAAATTAAAGAAAAAATTGAAGTCTGTGACTGAGCAAAGATGAATACAGTTAAACTTTCAGAATGGCTAAGTCCTGGGAAAAGAACTGCTTTCGGAAGGGCACTTCACAATGCCTACCACAATAATAGCATTTTCTAAGAAACTGAACATTTGGTTTTTCTCAGCCATAATCGTCAAAACAAGCAGACATAAATGCTTGAAATACACTCGCTGGAAACTTTATTTTGTATATCTGTTCAGCTGCTTGTTAACTCATCCAGAAAATCAGCTAATCACATGGCAACTGTTTACTGCACTTTGAAGTCTAGACAGGGTAAGGACAACTTGTTGTCGATCAAGCGCAGCATTAGAATGGGGATTAGAGTGGCTTTTAATGTGGCATAGTTGTTGGAGACAAACAGGCTGGGTAATGTCATGGACATGTTCTGTCATTGTTTAGGCTGCTGGTCGTGGTGTATTGGCAAAGGGATGCCAAACTCTAGTTTCTGAGAGCCGGTGACCTGCATCCTTTCACAGTGAACTAGAAAACCTGAATCAATTGGATGAATTACCTTCTCGACATTTAGAAATCGCAGGATGCTGGCTCTCAAGTAGAGTTTGACGCATGTTGGTGCTGGGACTCGTTTAAAAAAAATCACAACCTTCCATAGTGCAACCTTAGTCCATCCCTTTATGATTACAGCGTAATCATCCTCTATGATGCTGCTTTGTAATTACTGACCAAAATCTCTGAACCATTGCACATGTATTTCTATGCCAGAAAGAATTTAAGCATTTTCGAGGGCAAAGATATGCGAGACCACTTTTACATACACCTTGGAAACATATGTGCATAAGCAAAGTGGCTGGTGAGTTAATTTTTCTTATTTTCTAAAATAAATTCACTTTTCAATAATATTCTGGTTAATTATGACAGACCTTCACCTAAATATGAATGCTAATATTAGAAGGCCTGCATACTCAGTCAGACCATTAATTATGAGTCATTCGTTTAAAACAGGAATGCTTTGTTTGCAGTTATGAAAACATTTTAAATCACATCGGTCACTGCCATGGTAACGGGGGGTGGTGGGGGTTTCTACCACAGAGCAAACCGTATAAAGAATTGTAGATTTGATGTCGTTTTTGCAGGATCTCATCCACCGTAAGAACATACTATTTCTATACCTTCCTTTTTCATTTACAGTGAAGTTGATGAAGCAAAGATATATTTTTGTTTGAAAGGGGTCAAAACAAACAACTCGGCGAGTCTATGCAAATGATGGTGACGATGTGCAAATAGAGTAAGGCTGGCTAGATAATAGCAGATGACAACCCTGAGGACTGCATAAGCTCCACTGGGTGCATCTTTTTTTTTTTCCAGATTTAAACTTCCTGTTGCTTCGCACGGCTAATTTAAGGTGCGTCTAATCTCTCACTGCGTAAGACCCACATAAATCCTTCAACCATTTACTGTTCCACTCTTTGATTGCCTCCCTGCCTCCCACACTGTTTCGGCTTTTGTCTCCTACCTGAACATCAACATTCTCTCATCCTGCCAACGCTGTGCTTTGCAATCCAACGCGATTATCATCTTGCTTTTATTATCACCTAATCCGGCACAGACACTGTCGTCTTGCAGAGCGTCAGACATACAGAGACGATAGAAGCCAGATTTGTCTTCAGTTCACTTTTATTTCATGTGCAATCTGCAAGTTAAAACTTGCTAGATAATGCAATGTTGTGGATAAAGAAGGAAAATCTTTCCCCTTAAAGTTTCTCGGTTTTATTTAATCTTTGAAGCCTAATCTCTATTAAGAACAATAAATCTGGATGGAATATGGCAAAGTCCAGTAATGGAAAGTGTGGCACAGATTTTTGCCACCCTTTCAACAGTTCTCGGGAGGCTGAAGAAAGGCTTATTTTACTTCACCTTCTGTGACTGACACTAAAGTGTTGTGGCACGGCTAATTAGCTCTCCTCCCTCTAAGACAGAGATTAGGTATGGCAATGAGATTACAATTAAATTGCATGGTGACAAAAATGGCAATTTCTTTTAAGGTCTTTGCCATTTTCCCAGCAGCACAAGCATGTTCATGAATTACTAAACTAATAAAAAATGATTTCGCGATTTCCCAAGGCGTGTCACTAAAAACTGCTCATGACATCAATATTTTATGTTCTCACTGATCAAAAATACTTTCTGAGACTAAATTTTCCTCTAGGAATCAATCACCACATTTCAGAGCCGCAAGGCCTGAAAATCTTTGAAGTATGCAAAATAAATAAATCACACTCAGCCTTTCGATCAGTTTTCAAAGCGGAAATGCAATTTTAAAATGCACAATTGGGGAACAGAAAGAGTCTTCTTCTGAGTCATATCCACTAGGACAGGAAAACACAACTGCAGATGCATAATTTCATGTCCACAATGGCACCATTTTGAAGCACTCAGCCATGTAAAATGGTTATTTGGCTGCTTTTTGGAGACACACTAAAGCTTTCGTAGTAACAGCTACTAAAGATGGCAGAAGCAGGGAGCAAGACCTTAAGATGACTGACCATAACTTTTCTCAAGTAAGAAACTACTTTTTCTTACTTATAACTAGCTGAAACTGCATTATTATTATTTTTTCTTCTGTATTTAAGCTAAATGAGGAAGACGACATTAAACCCAAGTTGCAATCTGACTGTTATAACTCCTCTTCCCACCACATCATGTAGCATTAGGTTGAAGTCATATTTTCGGAGAAAAATGGCATCATGTTGTGAAAAATGAAACAGAACAATCACTTTTAGTTGAAGTGTCATGACAAATGCTGCCTTCAGAATTTTGTTTTAAAAGCTGCATACCAATATTGCAATTAACCCATCACAAGTAAGACGATTATTTAGAGAAAAGTGTCCAAATACTGGAAATCACTACAGGAAGTCTGAAATTGCATAAGAGAAGCCCCTCAGTAATTACTGTTGTAGTAGCATGGTTCCAACATCATGTACTGATATGCTGCTTAAAATTACTGCAATCTTTTTAAATACTTTTGACGTTTACTTTTTATTGTTATAACATTTTTTATTCGTTTTCCTTATCCCTACTGCAGTTTGCCTGCTTCTTTACTTTGGTGGATCAATTGTGATACAAATTGT
>NW_015113007.1:35509-94740 GCF_001443285.1 Poecilia latipinna
GTGTAATGTCAGTCTTATTCAACCCCCTTCAAATAAAGTGGTACCCAAATTGTTACACTTAAATTTAAGCTGGTGAGTTTGCTGTGATAATTCTTGTTGACTTTGGTGACTCATAAACAGGACAATTCAAGAACTAATTCCTTTGCTACTTTGAGTCTAAAACATAAATGTACCAGGGAGTTGCATTTAAAACACCAACATACATATGTGAGTCTTATATTAATAACTGCTAATTATCAAGATCTAATTTCAATCCTCGTTGATATGTTTCCTTTTCCTGACAAAAATAATTAAACTCCAAGCTTTTTATAAAGCTTAAATCTTATTATATTCTTCTTATAAATACACGCAGCATTAATGATTTTCTGCCGATTATATTTTTGGACTACAGAGTGGTTGGAACTACACTGACACTCAGACTAATCATATTTGTGTTCATTTCATTTCACTGGCAAAGCCCAGAAATATGACTGCAAAGATTACAAAAAAACCCTGCCAAGAATCACATATTTATATTTAAACAGAGTCACTTCAATTCTAACACCAGCTAGAGGTAGTTCATATGATTCAGTACCAGTGGCATTTGTCATTTTAATCTGCGATTCCCTCATGCCAGCAAAAACATTTAAAAATTGGCAGCTAGATTTTTACTTCAGATTTGCTTCTGCTTTTGGTGGCTTATAATAAAGTACTGGATTCTTTCCTTGATACAAGACAAACAAAAAGAAAAGAAAGAAAATCGTAAATCTTGAAATATGCTAAATACTAATCAAAACTCCGACTTACAGCACAGCCACAGATTCAATACATGCTTGTATTTGATTCAATAAATCCACATCCTGGGATATTTTGTGAATATTCTTCTAGACTCTCATAAGCTATATTGAAAGTCTTACAGCTGAAAAGGTCCATATATGTACACTTCATGATCAACTCTCAATTTCCCAAGAAATCAAATGAAGCAACGCTTGATTACGAGTAGATAGATAATTAGTTAATTATTCAAAAGCATATTTTTAAATAACCAACAGCCTTATGTGTCGGGGGGGTAAAAAACTAACTTTGGATGCTATCATGAATGTTTTGTCACTCATTTAAATATCTACAGTCCTCTGCTTTGCCAGCTACCCCGTGAACTTTTTTAGATTTCATTATGATACAGCTACAGACTTCAATGTGTTTTTAATGCGATTTGGTTAGATGAAAAAACACAAAGGAGGACACTGCTGTGAAGGAGAAAAAAAAAAAAAAACAATGCCCCATGGTTTCAAATATGTTTACACATACAAATGTACAAAGTGTGGTGTCAATTTAAATTCAGCTTCCCAGACTTTGTAGGAACTCTTTTTGCTGCAGTCACAAATCTAAGTCTTCTCTACAAACATTTCACATCTGGCATTTCTTACCCATTCTTTTTTTTTTTTTTTCTTTTTTGCAAATTAGGTCAAGATTAGAGTGGATGGAGACTATCTGAGAGCCACAAATGCTGCCACAGATTCTCAGTTGACTCTGATTAGGCCATTCTAACACATGGATATGCTTTGAACTAAACCAGTGCATTACATCTTGGCTGCATGCCATGTATGTTGTCCTGCTACAAAATAAATATCTACTCCAATCTCTAGTCTTTTGCAGCGTTTAGTAGGTTTGGCTCCATCACCTCTGACTAGCTTCACTTTACATGAAGAAGAAAAGCATCTTCCCAGCACACCATTGTTAGTGAGTGCTGGTTTTGCGCTACACGTCAGCGTTGTGCATGTCAGTGAAAAAGTTTGATTATGGTCTCATCTGAACATCTGTTGACAGATTATCCTAGCTGTGGAGCTTTGTGGGGTTCACGTTGAAAGGCCAGGGTGCGCAATATACCCAAGCTGCCATCATGACAATTTGAGGGCGACGTCGTTCACTTTGTGCCTATGAGTGTGATAGTCGTACCTGTGTGGTAGCAGTTGACGTGGTGCTGCTCCTCGACCCCCACATCTGCTGAAATTGCACTCTGATCTCTGCAAACGTCTCAATGATGACAGCAATAAACACATTCTGGAGTAGAAAGGACAACGGGAGTGAACCCAAGATATGCTAAGACAATTAAAAGTAAACGACCACAAAAAAAAAAAAAAGAATTGTGCATGAGCTCTCTTCACTATATATTAGATGACAGTCCTTCACTAATTAGCCCAAGAACGTTTTACTAACAAGGAGAAGTCACTACTCCAGTAGGTAAAATAATGGGTGATGTCAATTAACCTGAGCTTTTTTCATGTATAACTGCCTTCTGTAATTATTGTGCAGTAGAAAGACAGAAGCTCAAACCTTGACAAGCCAAGCCAAGAAGAAAATGAGAGTTATAAAGTAGAAGTAGGAGCGCCAGCGCGGGAAACTGTCGATGGCTCTGTACATGAGAAACACCCAGCCCTCCTGTGATGCAGCCTGATACACAGTGAAGATACTTGTACCTAGGAAATGCAGAACCAGGAGGATAAAAATACAAATATACTTTCAGTCAAAGATTTTCATACTTCGATTCAATGTGTTGAATCTGAGTTTACGGGCCAATCAACAGAAATGAGTATGACAAGACAGGAGAAAACATAAGATGATGATGAACATGAGTTGGGCACTATTGGTCTAACACTGATTTCATACTTGGAGACAGTCCTCAGAACAGATCTGCAGGTTATTGTTACTTTTAAAATTCGCAGATCTGATTAAACTATGGACAAGCGACAGCATAGGACTGTCCAGCAGTGATCACAGGAAGGAGGCCAGTTCTGTTTTCCACAAAGTAGCATGTTTTGATGCAAATTACGTGAATCAAACCCAAATCAAAAGCAGAAGACATTGTGGGGATACTTGCCAAAGCTAACAGGAGGAGCCAATCAGAGAGGAGCAGTTACTCAAAAAAAAAACAAAAAAAAAAAACAAGCCAGATTATCGCTTGCAAATAGAGTCAGCGGCAAAGATCTTCATTAAAAAAAATGTCCTGTGGTGTGCATATTGGTGGCAGTATCACATTGTTTGAGAGTTTTGCTGCATATCAAACTGGTGCATTTAAAAAAATGAATTAAATCAACAGCTGTGAAGCAAAAACAAAATCCAGTTCCAGATCATCCAGGTAATTGAGGCTTCAGCAAAAACATTTCATTCAAAATGACAGGAATCCAAAATTGCTTACGGACAAAGAAACTCTATATTTCAAGTTTTAATTTAAGATTCAGAAGCAAATCCAAAAGGCTTGTTTGAGCAAGGCATACAACTGTGACTGACTCAGTCAACCCAGCTGAGGAAGGCAGAAACACTTTTGAACAATTTTACACCATTTCAAAAAGAAATTCTACCAAATACTAAGAAAATGTAAATAAACTTCAGAATCTGAAAGGAAGTCTAGAAAAATATTACTTAATACTTACATAGTAAATATAAATGGTTTCAATAATTGTAAATGGCCAAAAAACCGGAAGAGTTCAATCTGATTTAATGTCATACATTGATAACGACAACATATACCTAGTTCATTGAATCCACTGTAACCAAGCTCCTGTCTGGTGAGGCCATAATCTTCTAGATCCACACATTTGAAACCAAGAGGGCACTGGTAGCCCTCTCCATCAGGGGAGCAGTGAGTGTCGGGGATGGCAAAGCTGTTCCACGTCACTTTGCTACACAAAAGGGTAAAAAACAAAAGAAAATCACACCTTATATAAAGTACCTAATAATTCTAAAAAAAAAAAAAAAATTTGAATTTAGTGCGACTCAAATCCTTTTTTATAGGTATAACTTTCTTTGAGGTAAAGGAGTTTCCAGAATCTGCTTGCTTTGACTAATGAAAACTAATTCTCTTAAATTGCCTGCCCAGACACTCATCCAAATTGTTTATTAGGGGTTACAGGATCAGAAGAGATAATTTAATGCGCTGTCACAAAGGGCAATCAGAGGCACAATGATGAATCCTGATAAAAGCTAATTATGCAGGCCTGAAATAGATCAACATGTCTTAGGAAACCTAGTCATTTTTCGTGACGACAAACATGAGGTAAACGAAGCCCAGCATTAGGGTCAAAATGACCTGTGAAAACAGGTCAGGTTTTATTTTATTTGAATAAATAAAAAACAAATCTTTAGAAATTATTCAAGGTCACCTGTTTATGTCAGCATATGCCCACAGGCATTTAAAAAAAGAAAATTACTTAAATTTCCACACATAGGGAAGAGCATGTCAACAATGTTCTTCTCTATAATAAGTCTAAATTATAAAATGTATTCACAACCATATAAAGAGCATTGCAAAAATGCACAAAAAGCATAAGTTTCCCAAATTTGGAATCAATAAAATACGTCTTATCTTAACACATTGCTGCGTAATTGTAATGTGGAAGGAAAAATAGATAGTGTTGTTTTTTTTACAAATACAAATCTGAAACGTGGCTGCTAATGTGTCTTTTTATAAATAGCTTGCTAAGTAAATATGCACAAAATAAAGGTTGGATTTTTCTACAGATTTCAGTGTGAGAATATGCTATTGCAATAACAGATTAATTATGTTTAGATAATAGAATTATTACACGCGATTATGAAAAAATTATTCTATAAGAAAATATCACGACAACCAGCTGTTTTAGCATATACCGCATATAAAATGATTCACATAATGCCACAAATCCAAGAGCAATAACATTTAGTTTTCAGAATTATTCCATCAGAGAATAAAATCTAAAATTAAAGAACTGTTTTATTTTTAGAAGATGCTTACTCTTTTTCTGTATCATTTGTAACACAGTGACGATTGAAGGTTCCAAACATCTGAACACCCAAAATTCCGTAGAGCAGGAGAAAAAACAGGAGGAAGATCGAGACACTCCAGATCTGTTCCCCCGAGCGCCTGGGAAACAGAACAGAGAAAGCAGATTTTGCATCACTACAAAGATACCTATCCACAAAGTGTCGACATATTTTCAAAAAATCCTCAAAGTAGCATTTTACTTCAGAATGTTGGTGATCCGGGAACGGGGGAGCTCAAAGCGGAAGTAGATCCTAAAGGCACGGATCATTATTAGCGCTCGGGGTATTCTCAACATTCCCCATGGAGACATCTGATCCACAAGCTTTGCTATTTCAAAAACCTTAACAAATAAGAAAAAAATAAATAAAAATGTAACATAAATATAGGCCTAAAGTGAGAAATGCAATACGCAGTCAAAGAGGCAATTTTATTTGTTACTTTTAAAAACAATAAATAATGCAACTCACCTGAAGTACCAAGGAGACCCAGATGAAAAACACCATGAAGCCATCAAACATACACCAGCGATCTTTCACATAGGAGTTGTCACCCTAAAAAGAGTCACAGAAAAGACTTGAAAGATAAGAAATATTAAATGGATTTAATAATGTATATATTTGACAGCAAGCTAACAAATAAAAATCATATGCAGGGATATTTCAGACCATTACTTATACAAGATTAGCTTTGCATGATGCTTTAATGAGTACGTTTTATCAAATACTTGTATGTATTTATTTTACTTAAAAGGTTACATAGCAAAAAAAATGCAACAAAGAAATTTGAAATGACAGTGCCCACTTTGACAGATTGACCACAGCGTTCCATCAGCCTGTTTTCAATGAGATAAGACAAAAATTTCAAAGGCCCTATAGTGCAAAGAAGCTGAAACGCCAAGGGGCCAGTTGAAACGGCCATCCTTAATTACCACTTACAGAGAGAGACTGTGTAAGAAGCTCTTAGGGAGTCAATCTTTCTCAGGAAGAAAGGCTGCAAATGGAAGGGTGTGTGCTGAACACTCTACAGATAAGTACCATGTTTGATTACATGCACTGACAAGGGCAAAACCATGCTATTACATTCCTACGCAATGTGAATTTTTATATATATATATATATATACACTCCAGCACTTTCAACAATATGATAGAAGACAGCAAAAGTTTCAGGTGCCATTAAGTTCAATAGAAGATAAGATAATTAAACATGAACCTTTTTTGACATTTACAGATATTACTAAAAGCTCCCATAATTTTTGACTCATCACTTATGAAATATAAAGAATTAGCACAAGTTAAATATTATTTAAATGAATAACAACCCTCAGAAGATGCATCAGTGTTAAACAGAAAAATTAACATGAAAAGAACCAGAAACAAAGGTGTTTTTCCCATGCTAATGCAGGCCTCTAGTTGTGAGTTTTTTTTTTTTGTTTTTTGTTTTTTTTTACTGTTAGCAATCACTGATGTGCAAGTTTGATTTTCCTAAATTTTTATGACAGTAAGTGATCACTGGTTAGCTTATTTTTGTTAAAGTAAAAGGAAACAACCTGCTGCAAATAAACGTAAGAGATTTCATACGATGTACAGTACAATTCATCTTGCAATGAATTTTCATACACCCAAATAAATTGTCTAAACAGTTTGTAAAATGATTATGTTCACTTTTTTTCAATGTGTTTTCGTCTGAGTGTGTTTCCTGCATTTGTTTTGGAAATCTGGCACAGGAAAAAAGCAAATGGCTTCTACAAAAGGTTACAAAATAGGGAGAACACAGAATTTTTTTTCTGAACTTGCACAATGTGTAAATAACATCTAACCTTTCACTTTTCACCCACATTTTCATGTGGTTTAGATGGAACTCAGGATCATCTTTTTTTTTATGTCTTCCCAACAAAATTTTCCTCAGAGAAACTTTAAAGACAACCATGTACAAACACACAGTAAGAGCAAGTTAGGGTCACAGACTAACCTAACAAAATAAGAATAAGATGCCAAATAGCACATTAATAGCAAAGAAAAATACCCCAGATAATTTTCATCTCTAAAGGCAAAGCTGATCGGCTCATTCAGTATATGTTCTCTTCCATTTCTACCTGTGTTTAAATCTCCGACACATTGTAACAATAACAACAAAAGTCTGTAACCAGCTGTGCCAAACATCCAGCCACTGGATTAAGGTATGGGGAATCAAGGTGTTAAGCTTTACATAACAGAAAATATGTGTTATTTTCTTGCTGTATTAACATTTACTTTGAGGTTTTGTGCCTGTTGGGACTATCATTACAGTTATGAACAGTCTTAGTGAAACTACCTTGATGATTCCTCTTATATGCATCTTGGCTATCATCTCGGCAGTGTAGAGGAACATGAGCAGCGTGTCCAGGGTAAATGTCACATACTGCAGCGGAGGGTAATGCTCAAAGGTCTTAGGAGTGTTCATACAGACAGAGATGACACTGATGATGGCACAAGCTCGAAGCAAGGAATGGACCCACTGTAGGAACAGAACAGAAAAGGGAAAAAAAAAAAAAAACAACAACAAAGTGTGACTGGATTTTTTTTTATTTTTTTTTTCTCTTACTGTGAAGTACTAACTGGTCAACTAGGCTTCTTCTACAGGTGGACTCACTGGTTTGTTGATCCAGAAGATGTCAGCACTGTCCGCAAGGGTCTCATCTGGCCCAAAGTCGGTCATGGGCTGGGCCTCGACCCGGGAACTCTGTTTCCTCTTCAGCATGCTGGGACTAGCTGTGCTATACAGAGAGTGGATCTGACAGGGAGAGGGAGGCGAACAGGACAATGACCAAAGCTAAATGAGGAAGTGGAGAGCACTCTGGCTACATCCAAGTCAGGGCAGTGGCAGAACTATAGTTATAACTCTTAACAGCCTAGATTTCATCCTGAATTTATACACTTCTTGCATACATAATGCAGTAAAGTCATTGTTGGCCATATTTACCTGGAGGTTAAAAAAAACATGGGAGTTTGGTGGTAAACTGACTTTTATGTGAGGCTAAAGTTCTGGTCAGACAGTTACATGCACTTAAAGGCAATGAATGCCATCTCACCTTTGGTCTTTCATGATTAACTCAAATGTTTTTTGTTTTGTTTTTATCCAGGGTGAAGTGATTAAACAATAAACTGACGTTAGCTGTATTCTCAATATTTGGGATCACTGTGTTGAGGGAACACCTGGATAAGTCCAAGATTCATCCACCTAGTTGAGAGAAAGGTTGGGGGATTTAGAGATTGTGCTCCTTCTTCTTTATTCTGTTGACATTGGGCAATCGACCAGTACCACTGGCAGCAAAATAGATGCTATCAAAACCATGCTGGACAGTAGGCACAGTAGTCCAACAGGTCAGTGATGCCTAATAAAAATACATTAAAACTGTGTTTGGTACAGAAAAAGCAACATTAAGATTTTTGGAAAGCCCTGTGCTCTACTCTATGGGAAATTTGTAGACTACATATAAAAGTTAAATTCATGGCAGAAAAGCAATCTCTTTAAATGAACTGGATTGGTCAAATATGTAGCAATACTCATACCTGAAGCCTGTTGGCAGCTACTAAATGCCTGTGGTAGAGGTGCAACCTCCAAAGGGACATTTAGGCATTAAACACTGGTCGGGTTGTGTAGCAACCAATAATGTAATAATGCACCACCTGGCAATGACTTAATACTTCTAACCATTTAAAATGTACTAAAGCTATTAATGTAGCAGCTTTTCAATAATATAATGAGGTTTGTGAGTGAATAACATAACATTTTGCCAATACTATAATATGTTATTATGCTGTTGGATAGTGAGTAAGTTGATGCCAAAGCCAGAGATTGTTGAAAATGTAATAACTGAATAATTGCAGCCAATAATGTAATAATAGACTAACAGGTATGCTGGATGTCATTGTTATATTTATAAATATACAATACACAATATAGACAAAACGTTATGGTATTGTATTTTTGTTAGCAAGTTATTACCTTATTTTTGTAGTGATATTTAAAATGCACAAAATATCATGATTGGCATTATTGCCCTTCATTAGCTTACAGATTACTACACTGTTCTTAGATAGCTAAACCGATATTTAGCATTTAAAATAAATTCAAAGACTCAAGTGTTTGTCCAATATTTTTAAGTTTTTCTTCTGTCATCAGTTCACAATGAACAAATAGTTTGGATAAATAAAGTCCAAAATTACAAATGATCACCAATTCACACCAAGCAAACAGGTTAGAAAAATAAAGTCCAATTTTAATGACATTTTTGCTCCCGATGAGTGGATGTAAACTTTTGATCAGAACTACATCTGAGTACGGATACATTTAATACATGTCTAAGCATTACCAAGCTTTGGTTTCTGTCAGATCAAGAAAATGTCCCTGACTTGAAATGCCAGAGTATAGGTTTATACTTCAAAACTAAATGTGCTGCATTGTTGAATGATCACCGTGATACACAACGTAGCACGCATGGAACACAGAACGAGTGTATTCACACTGGAACAGCTCCAGTAACTTACCATCCCTAAAAAGATCTCACAAGATCTTCATCACACTGAGTGAAGAGGCACCAGCATGGTGTAAAGAGTGTGAGGTGGTGGTTACCTGTGCTTGCCAACATCTGCATGTATGTGTATGCGTGTGTGAACGTGTGTATGCAGAAAAAAGAAAATTGTACAGGCCGTTTCAACATAAGAACACAAGAAGAAATGACACTGTGAATGGAGACAAAGCGCACATACCAAAGGGAAAAGTAAAGCTGAAATTGCTCCAGCACTGCACATAACATGCGATCAGGCATACCCTGTAAATAACACACAACAGTTAGTCAACATCATGGCTTATATGGTGTACAGTACACTACCCACATCTACAGTACGCTCATAGAGACAGGAATGCCCACCACGTCTGACATCGAGGCATATATGCGACACACTCTGTGAGTAAGTGAGTGAGTGACTGAGGTGTTGTGGAGGAGGATGGGGTGAAGGAGGACCAGCAGACTCACTGTGAGGCTCCTCATTGGTGCATTCATCCCCAGGTCACAGAGGGGTGGAGGAACCAACCAGACAGAGAGATTACAGATGCGGAAAGGAGAACGTCCCCAACAACGGGTTGGTGGTCCTGTGGCAACCATCGGTGATTGGTAGCAGTCAGAAGAGCAGGAAAGGGAAAAAAAAGTAAGAAAACATTTACACATGTGTTGATATGTATTCCACAAAGACATGTAACTGCAAAACGAAAAAAAAAAAAAATGTCCTAGCTAATGAAAATAACAATGGAGTTAAAAAAATACTAGTACTTTCTGTGGTGTCATTCTAATGAGAATAGTCAATGACAAAAGTGAAAAACTGCTAAAACCTGCATTTGTTTTTATACCTATATAGTTACAACATCAATTGATGCTTTCTTATTTTTAGGCAAACTTGTTGAGAGCAACTTTGGAAGGACCAAAGAGCCACTGGAGGCTCCAGAGCCGCAGGTTGAAAACCACTGTCTTGGTGCCTTGCAAGAATGTTCATGAACCTTGATTCTGTTATGTAATAAACCAATGCAAACTAATGCATATTGTGAATGTCAGAAAAACTAAATGTGGTGTTTGTGGTGGTTGTTTTTTTGGGTTTTTCTTACACAAATCTAAAACTGAAAAGTTTTGCATCCATTTATTCACAGTCCTCTAAATCAGTCCTTTGTAGAACCGGTGTTTGTTTGCTGCAACACAAATCATCAGACAGTAAGACATGTTTGTGGCATCAACTTTCAAGTCCTGCCACAAAAATCTCTATTTGATTTATGTAGACCTTGACTGGCCATTTGAACACATGGACTTGAACTAAACCATTCAGTTGAACCTCCACCAACACTAAGGAACTATTAACATAAAAATAATAATTGCATTAATTTTCCTTTTCAACAATAGCAGCTTGTTTGGATTGCCTTTTAAATCAGATATTTTGAACATTACAAATAACCCCAGTCTTAAAGTGTACATTGCTTTACTGCTGATGTTGCTGTGAATCTGTACTAAAAGAATTTAAATCAAGTAACAAGAAAAACTTTGAAAAAAAAAAAATCAATATTTTTCAAACAAAAAACAAAGTTACACCAGCAGTACAAGCAGAACAGTGCAACTGTATCCCTCTTATTCCCTCACATGTTCTTAGCAATAAAAGAAACTGTCCACCCAATAAACCCCATGTAGTTGGAAGCAATTTTCCAGTGTAATTGCAACACTTAACATATGCAGATAGAGACGTGAGGGAGAGTGAAAACAAAATTGCAGGGTCTAAGTGCTATTATGTGGGAGTATAGGTGGCAAAGACTGCAATTACTTTCCCATTTGGAGAGAGGACGTGTTCTTCACTGAGAAAGATGTGATCTCTGGACAAAATAATTGTAACTGTAAGGATTTAAAAAATAAAAATAAAAAATCTAACTTTCCTTGTCGAAGTTTTGTTCGTGAGTCCAAAGAAAAAATTGCAAGTGTACTCTGTTTCTTTGATGCTTCTTAAAAAAAAAAAAAAAAAACTTTTTCCAGCAATGTCATGCAAAGGCTGAGTATTTGCCACTCCTGTTGTTGTCATTGATTTCACTGCTCACCATAAGTCTCACTATATCTACATTATAGTTAAAATGTTTAAGTTCTAGACAAAATATATTACCAATTATAATATAACAGACATATAAATTATTATTATTATTATTATTATTATTATCTATTGTTTTTTTAGCATTTTATTTAGTTTTCAAATTGCATTACATGTTGCGCCGAGGATCAGTGGGAAGTGAAATTTCAATTTAGCTGGAAGTGCTGTATATATAGTAAATTAACAGTAACACTGACTTTGTATAGATATTAAAATCAAAACAACATGTAAATAGTTAGATTTTTCTCAGTTATATATTACTTGCAGAAATAGAAAGATTGTATCTCTTTTACAAAAATCTTATTTTTTAAGCCAATAAAATAATAATTGATCTTTTCTTGACATAAATACAAAGAATTAGGTCATGCTGTACATTTAGTTTTAAAACATATTGCAATTACCTCGATAGTTTTTTTTCTACACTCATCAAATTATGATACTCTCGTAGCAGCCCATACCTAGTGTCACCTGTTAATAAAATAACTATGATTGTTTCATGGTTTAGTAAGTTTATATCCAAAAGGTCCAGTCTACAGTAAAAATTTAACATGTAGTAAAGTTTTCCAGTGTATTTCATTCATTAATAATAATAGTAATTCATTAATATGTTGATCAGAATTGTGGTGGAATCTTGAATCCATTCAAACATCCCCTAGTGGTCATCAAGTAAACTCATGGATCCATTTAAAAATGTTAAATGAATCTTTTCTTTGTTTTGCATTATAACGTTTACGATACTAATGTAAATTATAATGTTGTTGCTTTATGTGACATGTGCACTTGATACGTTGGCCTTCAAAGGAATCGTCTTAATAAAATATGAAACCGAGCAGTTAGCTCAATGCGCAAATTTGCTAAAACAAGTGATAAAGAACTAGAATTCAGTCTGGAGGGAAAATTTGTCAAAGAAAAAAAAAAGTTCCACACAGTATAAATGACAAAAAGTGAACATACACAGCAGGCAAGGGAAACATCTTTGGTATTTTTGCAACATCAAAATGTGAAATATGAATAATACGGGGACGTTTCGAAATATCACAAATTTTAGTTAATATATTCCAAGTGTGATTAATATGCTCTCTGCATGGAAATAATATCCTGCCTAATAGAGTCTCAATCCAGAAGACATCCGCAAATGACATCGAGGGCAGTATTGAAGATGCTTAATCGCACAGTGAATGTTGGAAGCATGTGACAGATGAGAAAGTGAAGAAAATGAGGATTTATTTCCACTGATACCGTCATAAGACTATTAAACATTAATCACGCAAATTGCATGACATTCTAATATGGAGCAGCAATAATATAGGCCACCTCAGTGTGTTAGCAAAATTACTCTGAAGGTTTAGTTGTGATCACCACATATTTTGACATTGGTATAACATGCCGGAAATACAGCAGGTAGAGATTTCTATATTACTAACATAAAAAGAGATTTAAGTCATTTTTTCAACTGTAATGAGATGTTGGAATATTTTCCTTTGATTGTCAGAAGGGTAACAACAATAAATTAATCTTGATTTCCTTATTTTTGGGACATTAGTAATGATGCCAGTTAAATGTAAAACTGATCTTATCCACTGATCTTATTTATCTCTGAAAGGGTCTGAAACTAAGCCATGCTCTGCCATGAGAGAGGGCTGATTGATAGATTTACCCACCAGGTACCGTCTGCATATGGAAGTTTGCTTCATTGTGATTTCTGTAATTTCTGGAGATGTGAGTAAAATAATCCCTTATGGATTTCACTAATTGTATGTTTCACTAATAACAAAAATAAATGATGCCAACTTGGTAGTATGATAAAAGGCCATTTCACTGCTACACTGGACCAACTTAGATCAGCTTTATTTCACCTAGGCCTCTAAAATAAAGACTATTGTAATCAATAAATACATATTTGATACAGAACAGTCATCTGTGATGCTAAGAAGATTAATTATACTGTCTTTGAAAGCAATCAAAAGCTTGATCAAGAACTCAAATTACAATGTCGGAAATCGCAATAAAGGACTTGGTAACTTTTAGATTATGGAATAATGTCTTTAAAGTTTGTTTGTTTTCTTTAACCACACTCAATCTCATTTTTTCTTATTATTCTTTACAATATAAACTATCAAATACAACATATATTTGGGACTGCAATTGCTGACCCACTGTGATTCCTATGCTTAAATCGACACTGGATATTATAAACACAAGACCAGCAGCTTCAGGGGCATTTGATTGAAAGAATATAAAACATATTCATTCTCTTAAAGAAAACTGAAAGAATTTCATCACAAGGACAAGATTACTATGGAAACAATTAGGAAAACAGCTAATATGAGAATAAAACAAGCTAACCACTGGGACTATTTACATCTCTAGGGCAAGTATAAAGCCTAAACAAAGCCAACATTATACGTGACAACCAGCTTAAGACACAATATGCAGCACATAAACAAGAATATTGCATCGAGGCCTACTGCGGAGGATGAGATTCCCTCCACTTCCTGGAGGACCAACAAGCTAGCGCGCAGCAACACCGAGCGCGAGCCGCATCCTACAAACAAAACAGCTGGATGCCACGTTACGTTCGCGACGATTTCAGACAAGAAAAACATTCTAAAGCACTTACGAGACGAGGATTTCCCTTAGCTGCCGTGTCTGGCCCTGTGCATGACATCAGTCGTTCTCTCTGGGCTTGCTCGTGTGGGAGACTGCGGGAGCGCGCAGGATGCAATCACATCAGCTGCGGTGACGCGCAGGCATTGCCAAGGTAACCGCCTCAGCGCTTCCTTTGTGGCTTCACCGCGGTTTGTTTACACCCAGAACCCGGTTCCTTTTGGCAAATCAGCACCTTTGTTATGCCGTTTACTTTAAAATAATGTAATTAAGCTAATTACTTTAGTGACAAAATTGAAGACCAGAAATTAAATGTAATATTTTTGCTTCATACTGAGGGAGGTAAAACTATAGTGACAACCTCTTGAGAGACGTATAATATAGTAAACATACAGTAAACAAAGAAACATAGTACTAAAATATTAACCGCGGAGAGAGCTTCATGTCAAAATATTTGGGATCTTTTTTTTCTTGAATTTAAATAATTTCATGTTAAAATTAACATTGAATAAATATAAAGCACAGTTTATTTATCACACACAATAATCCCCACTTCAAGTTCATGCTACTTTAATAGGAGTTTGTTGACTTTGAGATACACTGTACAGGCCTTGTTATTGTTGCAGTAGTGTGAATCATTCATATTCATGTATTCTACTCAAGTCTTCCACTAACACATGTGCTCATGGGAACCGGTTGTATTGGAACCCCAAAGCATTTAAATTGAGTTAAGCCATTTTTGTGTTCTTCATTCACAACATTTACTGTTCGGGGTCTGGAAGCTGGATCTCATTTGTCATAGATGAAAGGAAAAGCTAGGAACAACAGCTACACCACAGAGGTTACGGGAGAAACCAATGAGGACAAAATGAAACAAAAACAGTCTGCTTTTGATTAAATGTCAAACTGGTGACTTAACTTGTTATTTTGGCAGCTTTTTCCCCACTTTAGCTCCTGCCCAGGACTCCATCAGAGAGTTTGGACTAATCAAAGACACTTGTACGTAAGGAGTGTTGGACTCTGAAGGGACTGAGCCAGTTCGGGCCAGCCTGCTTCTCTTTCTCTCCTTCTCTCCTTTTCTCTTCCCTCTCACTCTCCCTTCCTGTCCTGTCTCAGGAGCGCAAGATTTGGGAAATTCCTTCAAGCTACTTTATTTCAGGTTTCTGAGGGATTTAAACATGCACACTGAGGCTTTTTTGCAGTCAATGCTGGTGCCGTCGTTTCTGATCCTGCTCTCTACCGTTGAGGACACTTTGTTACAGTCGGTAAGGTGAGTTTCCATAAGTCTGTTAGTGTCTTTTATCGGTTTTCTATTTGGGGGCAGCCAGAAGTGCTAGAAATAAAAGGGAGGCGCAAAGTTGTGCTGACCTACGAGTTTGGGGAAGGCAATATGAGAAGTTTTAGCAAAGCCAGTGGTATAAATATGGTCTGCACTTTTACTTTCTGGTTGCCAAATGTGTCTTTGTTTGCCAGTTGTTAACAATGCAGTCCATGAAGGCAGCATACACCAAGATTTCAAAGTGATGTGCTTTCCTTGCTTGTTTTTTTTTTGTTGTTTGTTTTGTTTTGTTTTGCTTTGCTTTGCTTTACTCCAGTGATGGTGTTTGAATTGACATAATATAACTGGCATGTCCTCTAGTTAGCTTTGACAACAAACCATGAGACTGAATGTCACTTTTACAGCTCTGATTGTCACACAGGGCATGAAGTTAATTTCTGGGTGGAATGGAGTGGCAGGGCTGTGTGCTGGGTAAAAAGCTGGCCAGCTAGGGCCTCTCAGAGTGGAATTTATATTTTCTCTCCATGCCAGGTTGGGAATTTCTTTTCCAAGAGCTCTCACTTTACATGCACTAGGCTTATCTTAAATGATTTCTTTCCGAATAGTAACGTAAATAGTTCAGCTACCTTGTGCTTATGGGACTTTTTTTTGGCATAAAAATAGATGTGTGCTTGCAGAATTTGTTGTAATGGAAAAAATATATGCCAAAGAATATACCTTGTCCTGAATTACAATATGCAGTACCTTGCAAAAGTATTTACACCCCTTGAACTTCTTTACATTTTTGTCACATGACGATATGTTTCAGAGTATTGTATTGTTATTGTTATTAACAGATCAACATAAAGTTGTGCATATTTTTTAATTTGGGGGCATATCTTTTTTTTATCTTTATAAATACTCTCCATTGGCATTACGTCTAAACTTTGACTGGGTCATTATAACACGTAAATATGCTGTTGAGGGTGAACTCTGCCCTCCTCTCCAGTCATCTGCACAATATAATATGAATAATAAGCAATGTACACAACCTTGTTTAAATTCTAGGCTTTATGAATCCTGCATAATTCAAATGACATGACAAAGAAAAGCCTCTGTCTCTCTCTTTTTTTTTTTTAGGAAAAATATGACAAAATAGGCTTGCAGACGTTGAATTAACCTTATTACAAATGTTTCAGGGTTTCAAACACTCCAAATCAAGAGGGAGCACTTTATAAAATGGCCTTAAGTGTTAATAAAATAGGTAACTATTACGGACTCCTCACATTTTCCTGTTGCCTCTTGTCAGGGTATGTCCCCCATCAAACTAGATGTTGCACAGTTCAACAGTTGTTCGCAGCTTCACTGCTGGAGGCTGATCAAAAGAGCTACCATATGCATGGTGTGTGGTTTGTTTAATAGCAATGCAGCTTGCTTGTGTTAAAATGAGCTCTGCTTGGTTTACCCAATTATGTGTTCTGTTTGAACCGACCTCGGCTCCGTCTATCTTTTCCAAAGCCACATCCCCTGCATCAGAACAGAGAAACCAACTTGCCTGCAAAGCAAAACGCAAATTCCCTCGAAACAAACGACATAAAACAGTGCCACAAGGTTTCTTCATCCAAATGGAATACTTGAAGGTCATTTTGCCACCATATTGGAATTACATTTAGTTTGGAAGTTTACTCAACTGTTACTTAATTGGCATCCCAATATCCTGGTAGCAGTGTAAAGAATCCTTGTTCCAATAACATGAACTCTTTGCAAAAATGCAATATCCATAACAGTCATCATGAAGCAAATTTTATTTTACAACACATCTGTTAATTCCCTTTGACACATTATTACATTGCACTTGTGAGCCAAAAAAAGAAAAACATCGTTTTTTTTTGGAGAGAAAGTTAGGATGTTTTCTCAATAGTGAATGTCTATCTTGCAGCATAAGCAGGGCCCCAAGGGAGGCCAAAAAGAAGCACACAGAATATGGCAGGTAGCAGCTGCGGTCGCATGTATCCCACGAGGACGTTTCATTTTGCACATTAAGTAAGATACATTTAAAATGTGTTTGTAATTGTGCATGACATGTGAGTCAGATCATGTAGAGCAGCAGAGCAGCTGGAGTTGCTTACATTTTACAGATGTCATCTGAATGCAGCAACGTAGAACAAAGATGAAGATCAGCTAAGGACAAAGCACCACTGTGCAAACTAAAAACAAAAAAAACTGAAACTCTGAATTTGGTCAGGTCGTTATGACAAAGTGCAAGATTCAAAATTTACTGCAATAGTGTGTGGAGGAGTGCAGCCAAGTCTAAAAATTCCCTTAATACTTGAAGCAAGTGTGAAATGGAACTTGTTTCACCTCCCAATGACACATGGAAAACACACATTTTATGTTCATTTTTGGGAGAAAGGTTCGGAATGTTTGAGCTGTTGACTGAACGAAATGCGTGCACATTTGCCAAACTCTCTGCCAATATAAAGAAAGAGCTGGAACTGCATCCAAATAAAATCTAAGTTGCTCACCAAGAAGACCTAGAGAGATGTGTAACAACAGCACCTATATTTGGTCATTGAAAGGTGAAGTTTTGTTATGGTTTTATTTTGGGAGATTTATTAACCTTGTGAATGTCTTCTTAATAAATCCCTAGAGTGTTTAAGTGTGATTTTTTCCAATAATTTTGCAAAAAAACTAACTTAAAAGAATAGATCATTTTATAGTAACTTTGTCTGCACATTCTTCAAAAGTGATTTTTTTACACTAGCGTCAATTTTTGTAAACAGATGAAGGTACACATGCCTTGGAGTAACCCTTTTAGTTTTTTTTTTTTATTATTATTATTTTAACAACAAAACTACTGATCTTTTCTCTTCTTCTCAGCCAGGTGGGTGAGGTGTGTAGGCTGTCCCAAGAGTCATCATTGCGCCGCTGCAGGACACCAGATGGAAAAATCTGCAGCGGCAGGGGCAAATGTGACTGTGGAATCTGCATGTGTGAAGCCACGGACCCAGGGAAGTTCTATGGCCCTCGCTGCGAGTGCCACGACTGGGTCTGCGCCACACATGATGGGCAAATTTGCAATGGTGCGTACACTGAGCTTCCTCTGCTATTTTTAGCACAGTGTGTAGCAAAACTGTTTATAGTTTTCAAGCTTATTTTTTTTCATATTCTATCATGTTGCAGCCACAAATGTCGATGTCTTGGATAATATAGGATAGACCGGGGGTCTGCAACCTGCAGATGCTGCATGTGACTCTTTAGACCTCCACAAGGACTCTGAGTAACTTTGGCTAAAAATAACAAACATATGTTTTAAAATATAGGTATTAAAAGTTCTGCTTGTAGCATTTTTGCAGTTCTTCACTGAATATTTGCATTGGATTTTCACAACAGAATGACAGTAAAAGTAGAAGTAATGTTAGTTTAGATATTTTTTTTTCTCATTAGGTCAGATAAAGTTTTTTTTTTTTTTTTTGCATTATTTCACACAAATATTATCTTAAGAAAATGTATCCATCTGCTTTATTTTGCGAAAGTTTTCCATTTTTGTTTTTGTTCAAATGCCTTACTTTAAAAAAGACAACAACATTTAGATAGTTTCCTAAACTAATTAATCTGTCTTGCTTAAAAGATCAGGTAACATTGGCAACTGATTGCAGAGGTTACAAAACGCTAGGATAGACTAACACTAAGTAGTGCAGAACTCTAAAGTGTAAGAAAAAGAGCACAAGGCTTTCATGTTTTTTTAAAAAAAATATAAATCTGAAGTGTAAAGTGCATATTATTTACGCCTTTATTCGGATAACCCTAAATGAGATCCAGAGCAACAATATGTCTTCAGAAGTCACTTAGTTAGCAAACAGTTTAGTCTGAACACAGCTGCTCTGGCAAGACCTCACAGGTTTGCTAACCACTATAACCTAATAAACAGCATCCTGATGACCAAAGAACTCACCAGTGGGGTAAAGGCTAAAGTCATAAAAAACTTCAATCCAAACTTATGTTATTACACAATGTCCCAAACATTGTAATACGTGCACACTACAATATTGGAGTAGATATAATCAGCTCTAGAAGTTCAGTTTTAAAAGCATTTCAACCATTTTTCCTTTTGCCTCCATTCTCCAGTTATTTACTACTCTGTGTTGGCTCATCACGTAAAATCCCAGTTACATATTTCAATGTAATCTCTCAAAATGTCTTGCGAACACTTTTGCCCAACACTGTAACTGGACAATAACTTTAGAATACTTATTTTCGAGTGGTGTGCTGTTTAAAATGAATACTGCGCAGATCCACGTGGCTCAGCATATGTTACTACTTGGATGAGGTTTTTTAGAGAGGGTCAGTAAGTGATGCAGCAGATATCCTCAATGTGGCTTAGATCAGTGCAGTTTGGCAGATGGAGTCCCCAGCTGATGTTTAGGATCTGTATCAAACAGCTGCTAGAAAAATGAAAAATGTTTTTCCATGTCATCCACAAACTTGATTTTGAAAGGTAATGTCCTCCCAAAATGTTTAATGCACAGAAATACTTTTTTTTTTTTTTAAATCTTGGTTGCCTCCAGAAGTAGTACCTCATTTCTTTCATTGGCTTGAAGCAGTTTTCAGGTAGACAGTAATACGCTGCTGGCTTGATATCAGACATTGTGATGTTATGAACTTTTGTTGGCGTTGTTTACGAGTCAAGCTAATTCGAGGGAAGCTGGATGCTTTCTATTTGGAAAATTGTTTACTGTGCATCTACTTTGCTGGATTTTATGTCATGATTAAATTTGTCAATCAAAAAAGTGTGCATTTTTCTCCCAGTTCTTTTTTTTTTCTTTTCTAGTCAAAATTAAATATGTTATTTTATTTATAAAAATAAAAAAGCTATCCAAACCAAACTAATGTCAAATTAAATGATTACTGCTTCCTTAAACTTATGAACTAGCTGCTCTGCCCTTTGAGTTAATATGTTGTCATACGAGTTATTTTTAGCCAGTGTTGTGACTATACATGCAAGTTGTGTCTAGTTAAATATTTTATATAATAAGTTGCTTCATGATTTACAAGCAAGGGGATAATATTTTCAAACAGGGTTAAGTGGATAGCTTTTTTTTTTCTGAATCTTCACTTAGAAATTGCCGTTTGCATTTACTTGGGTTATCTTCACCTAAAAGTCAGAGGGTTTCATGACTTTAAAAGCACAAACAAAAAGTAAAACAGAGGGAAACTGGGGACGTATTTGCTCATAATACTGTTGGTTAAAAAGAAATGCATTCAACCTCCCAAAAACAGATTCAGTTTATATCTGTTTCCTGCTCACTTTCCAGCCCTCAATCGACGAATCAAGTTATTTTAATTAAACTTGAGTTAGTGATGCACCAAACAGTGGGCATTGATGGGAGTCAGTCTGTTTTCCTTTTAGAATCAGGTTTTCTCCCCATTAAACACACTGAAAGTGAAAACTCTCACATGCTTGGCATGTCCTATTAGGAACTTTATTTTGAGCTATTTTGAGTAGTTCTCAAGATAAGTTTGTTAGAAGATAAAGCCCAAAATATCCATCAGTCAAGTATGATTGTTGCATCTACTTTAAAAGACACTTTAAAAACCTGTTACTCTCACCTTGAAGCCTCATATTTAATACCTTATGTACTTTGTGTTGACATATTTTGTAATCACTTTTAATTTTATACAGCCAACAAATTCACAGCACCACCTTTTTGGCTGGATCAGTAGATGGCTCTGGCAAAGCTGAAAAGAAGTCTTCTTTGCGCTGGCGTCTTTATAGACTTTACTTCATTTTGTAGAATTAAAAATAAATGTGGCTGACAGGAACACTGCTAATACTCACCTAATAAAGAATAATGAAAAGCAGGACAAGTGTAATGCATTACGCATTTTAAAAGCTTTGCGTCAAAAGCTTTCCTTATTGCCTTAATGCTTTCATAGCAACATAAGGAACTGTTTTGGTCTTTTAGGTTAGGTTCACTTTGATTCTATTTGACTTACTGTACAACGCAAATTTAGGCTTTTACTATTTCCAGTAAGCAGTCGTCTGTCAATCAAGATTCAATGACCTCAGTTACAAAAGCTAAAGATGTGAAGGTGCTTGGCCAGTAATTTTATTAAATCAACCAAGCTGGTAACAGGCAACAATTACAGCAGTTCTTTGGGACCTTTAACAAACTGGTGTATCAAATATTAAGTAGATAAAAGGGAAAAAAAAAAACATAAAGAAGCACAATCACCAGAGATGTGGTCTCTAAACCTAAAAAACTGTCTGTATTTGGAGTGTCAGGTCACTTCAATACTCTCACAGGACCAAAGGTTTAGTCAAACCACACCTAAATCACTGCAGATGGCTTTGTGCATTCATTGCCCACTTTCTTTTTATTGTTCATTGTTAAACACTGAGCTTAACTAAATGACGGCTGCAGTAGTTTGAATGATGATATCGGTTCATTCATGATCTCCTGTATGAGTCGTTGTGCTCTTTGAGTAGTTTTGGTAGGCAGGCCACAACTGGGAAGGTCCAACTTTTCCACACAGATAGATATCATTGAAGTTGTTTCTTATTTTATTTTATTTTTTTTAACCGTTGGCCTTTATGTGTTACTTTTAGTAAATAACTTTCTATAAATGCCACTACCGAATGTGTAAAATACCTACATTTAGCATGATTGTTTACATTTTTTTAAAAAACGTATTTCAAATAAGACAGGTTGCACCCGCTTCCTAAAACTTACTGCATATATGTTTGATGAGATGCTTTGAAAGTTGTGGGAAGAATCCCAGTAAGAAATAAAAATAAAAATCTCCACCTTTTTTTTTCGTCCCTCCCCGTTGTCCCTGGGCTGTGAGTGAGGTTTAATGGAGATATGTGAGCATCCAGAACACGTATAATGGAGATAGGTGTGCATATGGGTGTCTGCGAGTGTGTGTGATTTATTTGGGAAGACAAGTTGGCTGCTGTGAGGAGCTCATTATGGTTCAGCAGTCTGGAGCGAGGCCCTGTTTCATCCTGATAATGGGGTTTCACTCACTGCTACAGAGCACTGCCAATGGAACCTATGCATTAGAAGAGGGATGGATTTTCACACCCACCAAACCCACCCTCTCCTCTGTCTCCCACCACACACACTCTCACATACACACGCATACCGTACAGGATGAGGTTAAAGCTTATACTTAGCTCCTCAGCATACACACGCATAACACCAGCCACATGCTCGCATCCAGCAGTTGCAATCAAAGCCAGTTGAAAAGAAAACCCCCACGTAACCCACCGCATCCCCTTTCACACACACACACACACACATGCACACGCGCGCACGTCCACCACCGCTCTCAGCGGAGCATGCATACACAGCATGCACGGTATGCTTTCAGAGATCGGCAGCCAATTTCTCTCCCTGCGGCTCCGTTATCTCTGGCTGTCACAAAAGTCTGCTGATAAGATCCAATAGATTTTCTTCCTTAGGGATTAAGTGTGTGTTTTTCATTACCAAAAAATGAGCTTTCCTGGCAACAAGATGTTTCACACCCCATATTTGATTCAGTGGAGGTTAATTAGCATCACCTCAATTAAACCAACAGGTCCAGGTGGCTAAAAATTATATTGTGGTTTTTTTTTTCTTATTATTTTTTACAGCACTGAGTAAGGGCAAAATGTATTACATTGTGACTTAAAACGTTAAAGACATATAGGCCAATATGGTTTTCAACTTATCTTTAATGTAAGGCTGCATCGTGAATCATGATTTGACATTGTAGTTGTTCAATAATTCAAGATTTCTCTTTTTATTAAACCATTAGATATTTTTGACTTATATAATAATGTCCTTTCTATCTTAGAGCTTGTCTTAGTTACAGCAAGTCGCTTTATCTTGGTCCTCTGCTAAATCACAAATATTGAAAAATAAAACAAAATTGCTTGTTTATTGTTGTATCTGGATGTTGGGTGTTCTCTCAAGAGTTGACTTGTGTCCAACTGAAAATTGTGGTTGCTGTTGCTGCGATACACAAAAATAATAGAAAAAGAGATTGGCTGTCTGGGAGGGAATGTTGGCCAAAATCAGCCTGGACCTTAAATAGTTAATCAACAAATTACCTACAACAAACATTTCTGCAATTGCTCGGATGCCTTTAGTGGTTTATGGAGTGTTCTATTTAAAAACAAACAAAACGCAGGCTGGATTATGATTGTGGTGAATTTAATACAGTAAAACCAAAAAAGAATTGCAATAGATAAGGAAAACTTGTCATGATCCGTGGTTTTCTGTGTGTTTTTGAGTTTTTCAATGTGTTCCTGTTTCCCTGTGAGTCTCTGTCCTGTCCTCCCCGTTGATTGCTCCCCAGGTGTGTCTCATTCCCTTAATTACCCCGTGTGTATTTAAACCCACCAGTTGTCTGTGTTCCTCGTCGGGTCCTTGTCTATGTCTAATGTGTCTACTGTTCTAACGTTTGTCTTATGCTTTCCAGTAGAACTGTACAGTCCTGGTTTGCTAAGCTCAAGATTCACATTGTCAGTTGCTACTGGTTGTTAGCTGTGAGCTAATTGTTCCTGCCGTGCTGCCTGATTTGGACTATGTGAACTACATTCATCATTAAATTCATCTTCACCATAACCTGGGTTCTCTGCGTCATCTCCTCACCACTTCAACCCCACCTTATGACAAAACTAATCTATGGGCTGAACAGTGGCTCAGCTGGCGGCACTGTTGCCTTGCAGACAGAAGGTTCTGGGTTTTAAATCCCATCCGGGGTCTTTCTGCATATTTTCCCTGAGCATGCATGGGGTTTCTCTGGGTAGCCAAGCTTCCGCGCACAGTTCAAGAAAATGATTGGTCTCTATAAGTTGTCCTTAAGTTTGTATGTCTGTGTGTGTTTCAGTGTAGCCCTGTGAACAACTGACAGAATGTAGCTTAGCCACATAGTAGCTCATAATGCTGAACAGCTGGACTTAATGAAACACAAAATAACAAAAAGTAACAAGAAAACAGACCATTAAAGTGACAAACTGAACTCCAAGTCCAGTTCAACTCAAGTGCTGTAAACACTGCTTTTTGTAGCAGTGACAGAACTGGGCCCATGTTGTATTTCAACTCTGAAACAAAAATGGGTGGAGTGACTGTTCTTAGGAAATTAGCAAAGGGTGATAAAATTTGGGACGATAAGAACTTGCAGAACATTACACAGAGTTGAGGTCACCTGGCATTTCAGCTCAAATGATCAATAGTCAAATTAAAAGAAACCTTTTATGCCTTAACACCAAAATGCCAGGGCGGTTTGAATTTATTATGACTCTTAGCATTAAGATGTATGTAGTTATCCATATGGAAACTTGATTACGTTTTTGAACAGCATACCTTCATGTTTATAGTTAGTGGCGGTTTCTGATAAGGGCGATATGGGCAACCGTCCAGGGTGGCATGTTGTTGGGGGGCGTCATGAGAACCTCCCTCACAACTGAATAAACACAGTTGGTTTCCTCTACTTCTTTTTTTTTTAATGTTCCATGAAAATAAACCATTCCAGTTTATGTAATCGAAGTGCAGATAAACACGAGGTAAATTTTTATCAATACTTGATGGTTATTTACCTCTGGTGATTTGAACCATTAAAACCAGCTGCTCTCTAGTACTGCTTGTTCTCTGTCTGGAATGCCTGTAGAGCCCTTATTTCATTACAAACTGGCCAGCAATCACATTTTGGCCTGCCTTAATCATCGGTCACATGATAGGAACTTTAAAAGCTGGTAATAAATATAAAGTAAATAATAATTAAGTCATTTATTGCAGATCTAAAGCAATCCTTCTAATGTCACAATATGTAAGAATTGAGCAACCGGGAAATGACCTTTAATAACATCTGTAGACCAATTGTGGAAAATAAAATATTTCCATCCACTGTTGGTGTTTTAATGGCAGTAAATATCCTTGCAACCTCTGCTCTTTAGTAGAAAGTGTAATATTAAAAAATAAGCTCTAAACAAGCGTTATTGTTGATTGTGCCAACATACCGGGTAGCGGTGAGAGAATATTCTAAGCTACGTTACATGCAATCTGTTGAGGCTTTCATGAATTTTTATAATTGTTGATTAAACTATTTTGTCATTTGTCATCAATGTAGCAAAGTGTTGCCACTTTTCTACATTCCTCATTTACTACTCAGAAATGAGGAACATTATTCTTTCCAAGTTTCTGACTCTGTTTTTCTTTCCTTGAGTCATTTTACCTTTTCCTGCAAACTACTTTTGAACTCCTTTTTGTAAAATCAAATCCAGTTATGCTGTAAAAGCACGATTGTGGAAGATACTGCTTGAAGATTTATGAAATTCTTTAACACCTGGTCTGACTTTGGGAATTTAAGTACCATTTGGTATGCACATGAAGCGTGCATACCATTCTTGAATGGGACATGTCCAAGTTGAGTCATATTGCTTTCAACCCCACCTGCCATGTTGTTTATCAGTATCTACACACCCCGTTGAGAAAAAAATTTAAATACAGTCATGCAAAATATGAGTTCAAGAGACACAATCTTAAATGAGGATATTCTAGAGACAGAATTAATTCATTAAAAAAAAAAAAAAACTAAAACGAGAAAATGAGGCAGATGTTCTCCTTTCTTGAGCAGAAAACATCGTAGGAGGCGCTTCGAAAGTGATGCATACTTCTGTTCATTTCCTGAATAAAGATTTGCTCTATGATCAATAATGCTTTGTAGGAACATATTTTAGCACTTCCCGCTCCTTTTCTCTCAGTCTGCAGGCTTGCCCAGTCTTCTCGTTTTGGTTTGCTCTGATTTTTTTCCTTGCTTTTCTGGCCTCTTCAAGAGCTTGCAAACAGCACACCCATAGAGGTTTTATGTCTTTGTGTCAGGGTCACAAGGATAGTCAGCTTGGTCTCTTGTTCCATATCAACCTGCATCAGTCGCGCTTCATGACACTTTATCCAAGCTAAAATTGGCCAATTATGGAGAATATTATCAGTAATGTCTATAGTCAACAAAAAGGTTAAGCCAAATATCGGCTGAGAGAGAATAAAGCAAAACGGTAGCAGCTATAAAATGCTGTTTTTTTGCTATTAAAACCTTTAGAAATTTTCATCGCTCTAATTTTTTTTCTCCTGTACATATTTTTATGTGCTTTCAATCTGCTATTCTGAGTTTTTCTGGGCAGTTTGCCTTCCCCGTGACTCACCTAATGATTCCAGTGTGGGCTGCGAGGAGAAAAAGCCACTCAAGTTTGTCCAAGTTGACTAGTAAAAGACATTTCTGATTGAAACCCATTACCGCTCTCAAGACTTCAGGGTGTAAGAGCAAGTGTTTTAAACCCACCTACGACGCCTTTGAAAGTTCTTTGATGTCAGCTATGTTAAAAATAACTGGTTAGGTGGAACACTGTAAAAACTGGGATGGTAAGGGCTAAGACTTATTGTTCCAAAGACACACAGAAAACGAGTTGGTAGCTGATGAGACAGGCGGTTTTTGTTTCACAGAACACACAATCTATATGTTGTTGTTTCATTGCTCCCAAACGCCAGGCTATGGACGGCACAAATGATTAAAAATACTCTGATATGATTATCATGTTTTGGATAATGCAACTTAAACCAAAAAAAATGTGAGGAGATGAAAAACAGATGCTCTCTGAAGCTTGAACTAGTTTATTATGAAGATAGTATAATTTTTGTTGGAGTTATTTGATGTTTAAACTCTCAGTTAACTTAATTTTGGAGCTTAACCAACACCATATACAACAGCATATAAATAAAGAAATGTTAAAACACCTTCAGACAAGATTAGTTTGTCAGATTAAATGTACTTTTTTCAAAACAGGCTAGGTATTGAACATACTTCTTATTGAGCTGACATTTCTTTATTCTCTGTTTTTTTTTATTGATTTAATTTAATATTCTGATCTTCTGAAAAGCTAAATTACATGTTTTCATTAGCTTTGACTGGAAACCGCCAAGAATATCAGAAGCAAAGACTTGAAAACAGCAGCCTGTGTGCAATTAATCTGAAATAAATGAACATTTCAGTAATTTTCTAATTTACTAAACTGTCCAAGAAGCTCATGTGAGTGCACATTCAATAAAAACCAAAGATTTAAATACACAAATGATTACAAGAATAAAACATTTCACAGCTGCAAGAGAGCAAGTTTTCTTCTTTCTGCCTGTGTAATAATGACTGGTGGTTCCACATAGAGATCGATTATAATGTGTTTTACAATAGTTATTTCATGATCTGGAAACCACAATAATGACATTCAGCACCAAAACCTGTGAATACACACTACATACATACGTCAATGAAACCTCCGTTATCTGAACACGTCCTCCAATTTAGTGATTAGAAAATTCTATCACAAAGTTTTACTGGAATCATCATTTCAAATGTTTAAGCCTCTTTTTTTTTCCCTTTTTTTCTCTTTTTACACACAAGACATTCAGGTAGCTCTGCTGCTTAAGGGGAACCACAGCACATCAATGACTCCTTCATTGGCCCAGGACAAATCTTCTTTAGCTTGCTAAACCAATTCAGGCTGTTTGACTCTATGAACATTTTAGTAAATGAGGGGTATCTAATGATCCCTGCACAACATATGCTTCATTACAGTTAGGATATTTTAAATGTTTGACAGATGATTATATCTAGTCATCTAGCTTTTAGAAAATTGTTTAGCACATGCTTTTTTTTTTTTTTGCACGCCAATTATTTTTGCTGGTAGTGCTGACACACACACACACACACACACACACACACGCACACACACACACCCACGCACACACACACACACACGTCCTCTTCTACCAGTCCCCGGAGAATGCGTGCGATCACCGCTCAGGATTTTTTGCTGTACACGTCTGTTTGTCAGTGGAATATGCTGCAATGGCCCTGACACATTATATCACATAGAATTACTGCTCAGGGAAGCACCAAAAAAGATAAACTGTCCAAAGACAGGAAGCTTCCAACCCACATAAATTTTGACCTAGAAGACAAAGCGGGCTGTTTTATGTGTCTAAGTGATTGTCAAATGGAGATTAATGATGGCTGGTGGGCGGCAGTGACTTTATAATATCCGATTCTGTCTCAGAGTTTTGCCGTCTACTATTTGCAAAAGCCTTAAGGGGTAAATACAAAAAGAACACGTCAGTAAATTAGACTGCAGCAACGCTGGGTTCAATATTTTATCAAATAATCCAATAGGAGTTTGTATCTTTGTGATTGATAGTAGATGTATGTATCCAATTTTTGTGTCCAATAATTATTACTATGCTACATAGTAATAATGTAGCGTTATTACTATGCTACATATGTATAGCACATTTCACCAACAAGGCAATTTCTATGATTGTAAAGCAAAATATGACTGCAGCTCATTTGGCATATCCTATTTGTTATCACTCTTTTTTTTTGTATTTTATTAAATCGATAGCAGACGTTAATTCTGTAAAATATCAATTTGTATATGTGTTTCTTTTGTGCATTAAATAGTGAGAAACCTGTTGTTTGTATCACTAATAATAGCAACACCAGAACAAATAGCAAATGTGTGTCACAGACGTGAGCGCTGACATTTGAGACAAATCAACAGCATGCATTGGACCGTGCAGACTGACAGTCTTCACTGATGCACGTTCATTCAGCCCTGCATGCAACATGCTTGATACTAAGAGAATGGAGTTTAAAATACTTTTGTTAGTTTATAGCAACTTGTTGTTATGGTAACAGCTGGTTGTGGGTATGCAGATTAGACCAGAACCACAAGATCTGAGTGGTTCTGGTCTAATCTGCATCCTCAGAACCAGAATTAACCACGGACAAGCAGGATTCAGCTTATATGTAATATAAATCTGGAACAAAAGTCCAGAAAACGGCAAAACAGCTGAAACACAGTGTTCCTTTAAATCAAGGCTAAAAACCTACCTGTTCAGGGTTGCATTTGATTAGTAGCAAATTAAACATTGATCAGCATATCTCTTGTATATTGATGATTTTGATTATGACATTTGTTCATAACAGCATTTGACAAGACCTGATGTGTATTTCTTGTTTCATAATTGATGACTGTATGATGGTTTTATGATGTAAAGCACTCTGAACAAAGTGACATTTTTCTACATATTGTGTTTTTCAATATAACATCATATATGGCAAGTTAGAAAAACAAAGCTTGACTCAAATACTCAATTCATATCTCAGATTAGAGAATGCATTTTAATAATTCTTTTAATTAGATGTTTTTGTTTTTTTTTTCCGGCCAGGTAAACTGCAGTCAAGGTGCACTCTTACTCTGCAATTTGCGATATATCCAGTTCTACTTTGTTTTCAAGAGTGAGTTTTCCTTGGACGAGCCCCCAGAGACGTTTCCGTAACGAGAAGAGATGAGGGGGCCTCCATGTTCTTAATGACTGATGCATAGCCCTTCAAAACAATGCCACATTTACATGATGAACGAGTCTGGAGAAGTATCGAGCATGACATACAAGGTCCCTCACTGCTAACAGGCAACGAGAGCAACATTCATAATAACTTTGTTGACAGCTTCCATTTGCATCAAATGCTTCCTCCTTTTTCCTCGTCTTCATGTTGCTCAGTGTGACCATCAGAATAATGAGATACAACGATGCCAGTCTATCTGGGTGTCTGAGCACACAGAAGTGTTTTCATGGATGAATTCATACGGGATGCTGGCATGTCAAAGCCATTGGAAAACTTGGTAGAGGTTGCTTAAAGAAAAAAAACAACAAAAAAAACATTTACCTATAGTAATTTTATGACACAACCCCATTCACCTGAAAGCGCAATGTCAGACTACGAAATAACGTTCATGTCCTTGTTTTGATGTGAAGCGCCGGTAACCTGCACGCTTCCCGGCACTTATAAACAGCATGTGGTGTGCTATGTTTTCCCCTCAGATCGTGGCTACTGTGACTGTGGGATGTGTGAGTGTGACGAAGGCTGGTTTGGAGAGGCTTGCCAGTTTCAGGAGGAGTGTAGCCTATCAAGCAAGAAGAGCAGAGAGCTGTGCAAAAATCAACAGGGGGTGGTCTGCTCCAACAGAGGTAACTGCAACAATACACCAACACACAGCGTCCGAAAAACAACAAGGTTCAGAAGGCTGCAAATCTACTGCAAAGATCCTAAGTTAATCCTACTTCTTCTTGACTGTTTCTTTTTTTTCTTCTTTTTTTTTTTTTTACACTTTGTCATGCTACAACCACAAACTTTCAGTGTAAGGATTTGAGATTTTATGTAACAGACAAACTCAAAGTAGTGCATCATTAGCGAAGCAAAAATAAATTGATGTGTTTTCCAAAACCTTTACAAAACAAAAGTGGAAATTGCAACGTGCAATTGTTTGACCTTTAGGTGAAGTCCAATGATGTGTTATTTTCAGCACAAATACTGTCGTTCTTGTGAAGGCCGCCGAGTTTAGCGGAAAAGCGTTTTTTTCAAACAACGTCATCAAGACCAAGGAACCCACCGGGTCAAGGATGCTCATGTGGAGATGATATAACGCAGGATTAGGTTCTAAAATAGTAGTCCAAGATTTGAACATCACAAGAAGCACAAAAATGGGGGGGGGGAAATGGTGCCCAACGGCACACACGGACACCCGCCTCGATAAATTGCAGTTACACCTAAACCGAACAAGGCAGGAAAGGAGAATAATAATCTTCAAGGACCCTGGTTACTTTGACGGAGCTTTTGAGTTTCACCGCTGAGATGGAAAAATCTGTTGACAAGACAACTGTAGGGAATTCATTCATGAAAATGGCAAGAAGAGATTTATTTTTGAATAAAAAAACAAAACTAAGTGTTCTAGTCAGATGAGACCAGAACATTTTGGCCCAAATTCAACACGTGCTGTCATGCAGAGAAATAAGAGTGAAGATGAGCTTGAACACAGTACCTCCCACTGGGAAACAAGGTGCTGGCAGCAGCTAGCTGTTTGGACGCTTTTCATTGTCAGGGAAGTTAAACCTAAATCTAGGGGAGAATATTTATCAAGACTTGAACATACATGTTTACATTCTCTCTAGCCAATCTGACTGAAGTTGTTCTGTTTTGGCACAGAAGAATGGTTAAAATAGATTAGAAAAAAAATGCCATAATTTTCAGATTTTTCTTTTGCAAAGAAAATGTGAAACCACCTGCATCTTTTTTCTTCCACTTCACTATTATGCACTACTTTAAAAAAAAATAAAAATAAAAATAAAAAAAGACAATTTCAAGAGCCAGCTGATATCTTCAAAGACAGCTTTTATGTTCCTCTGCTTTGGTCAGGAGTCTCTACATATTTCAAGAAGATATTGTCCTTCTTAAAAAAAAAAAAAAAAACTACATAAAGATGTATTAACAGCTATCTTCCTGTGTTTTGAATGCATTGTGAAAGCCTACAGCATGTCAAATACTCTCCACCTACTACACTTGGTGCACACAAGCGCGTTTTAGACCGGACAAAGGCATTTGTGAATTGGTGAATTGCTACCTAGCATTTAAATTTAACTAAGCAGCTAATGTCCAAAGAAAAACTTTGAAAGACGTCTAAGAATGCTACTACGACAATCTAATATTTTATCCCCTAATATCTCCTCTACGTATAATTCGATCCCGTGTGTGTGTGTCTCAATGTTGCATGGATGATGTTAGGTCAGCCGTCGGTCAAGGCACGTACAGCCAGTTGCCCATCTGGGCTCGCCCTCTCCACTCATCTCAAATGCTTTCAGCTAAATGAGGAACAAACACGTCTGAGTGGGTGTGTGCGTATCCGTGTGGGATGTGTATAAGAGTGTGTGTGTGAAAGCATAGGATGTGGCCTATTGGAATATGTAGAAATGCTAATGTATTCACCGCATGTGTCTGTTTAGCCTTCTGCTTCTTCAACACCTAATCCAAAAAGCTCCAGCACACATGCAAACACACACACACACACACACACACACACACACACACACACCACCACCTCTAGTTGTCAAACACCAGCTTAAACCTGTTGGCACTTGATGCAAAAATACTTCCCTCCAATGAACAGCTGTAAACCAGATTCTTTAATCTCCCAGTTCACTGCATCAAAATATTGTACTCACACTTTTACCATTTAAATGCAAGTATCTACTGCAAAGTTTTAACACAAACTCAGAGCCGCTAGGTGGCTGTGTGTAAGAATCTTTTTTTTTTTTTTTTTTGCAGGGACCTGTCACTGTGGGAGTTGCATGTGTGACCAAAATGACGACAAGGGCTTAGTGACGGGACGCTTCTGTGAATGTGACGACGGCGAATGTCTGGATGAAGACACGGGAGAGGTTTGTGGAGGTAGATTACACTCACAGTTGCTCAACTATTAGAGACACTGCAATGAGAAACAAATGAGTTTTACTGACAATTTAATGAAGATAAGACATCTGGAGATTGGCAGCACTCGTACTTTTATGACCCTCTTTATCTGTTTTGTGCATTAAATTTGCAACTGAACGTCTGCTGATCTACTGGTAAAAAGTAGATATATTTTAAAGATTGCAGTTAGGTTTTGCGTGTCTAGGATCAGCGTCTCAGGTGTGGAACCATAAAGGCACCTAGACTCTGCACTTATCTACATCTGGTCAAAGAGAAAGGACAAGAAAGATCATATACGGCGCCTTGCATTTTGTTACATTTGAAGTTACGACATGATATGTTATCACAAATTAGCACGTAACCAAGCAATTGAATTTTTCAAATCGAAATCTCAGTACTTGTGCCATCAATTTGCATCCCTCCAAATCTCCCAGTACAATACTAAGCAGCTGTAAATTTCTTGATTGAAACGTTACCAGCTTCACTAATCTGCTGATAGATTTTTGGCCATTTTTTCCCCCCTCTATCCCTCTGTACGTCATTGTGCTGGAGCCATCCTTCCTTCTGGAGATTGTGTGTACAGATTATTTTCTGCAACACATACATGTAGGCCGAAAAGTTCAACTTTTGTTTCACCTGACTAGAGCACTTTTCCCAAATATTTGATGTGTCCAAAAGTTGAGTGTGATGAATATTTGATGATACTTTGTATGGTTCTCTTTCCATGAGGGGTTGCTCGATCCCACTCTTCCATATAGCCTATAATAGTTGTCCTTTCTATATACTGCTCTTTAGTGCACTGGATTTACTTTTTGTTACTTTAGAAGGCAGTTGGTAGGATTGTATTTCATTCAGAGCCATCAGGTTAACGGCGCCAGAACACAAATGCATTTCAGATGTCTAAAATATTTTGAAAACTGTGAGTCTTTTTTTATTCCCTTTCATATTAATGCACTGCTTTGAGTTGTTTTCTTTCATAAAATCCTAATGAAATGCATTGACGTATTTGATACCTGACAAAAAAGGAAAATGTTAAAGGAGAGGAACCTTTTTTCAACATACTGTACAGTGCCGCCTGCATGCTACTTACTCATGTCCCGGCCTGCAGCAGCACATCAAATGTGCTACATTACACTGCATATTCAATATTAGACATTAAGCGATGTTCAACATCTGTTCAATGGAGTCAGTCATGAGTAGCATCGCTTTAGTTTACACACGCAAGGCAACAATTTCAAAGTTTCAAACTCATTTCTTGAGAAAGAAATGTTGCTGCTGACTTCAGATTGTAAATCTTGTGGTGATATGCGAAATGCATTCTTTATCTTATCAAAAAAATAAATAAAAATCTTTGCAATGGCATTGCAAAGCCAGACATTAAAGCTGCCGGCTGATAGAGCTTTGCAAACGATCTATGTTTATGTTTGACAAATGTGCAAAAGTAGAAATGACAAAATCAAGAGTGATATCAAATCTGATTTCTGCAAAAGTAAGATTGTTAAAAATCTATAAGTATGTCTATCAATCTCTTGCATGAGAACTCATGAGTTCTTCCATGTCCTTCCAGGCCATGGCCAGTGTTACTGTGGAAACTGTTACTGTGCTGCTGGTTGGCATGGAGACAAATGTGAGTTCCAGTGTGACATCAGCCCATGGGAAAGCAAGCGGAAATGCACATCACCAGATGGCAAAATCTGCAGCAACAGAGGTTTGTTTGTCCTCTTCACTGTTAACATGAGACATTACATAAACTAAAAAAAAAAGCATTATTGTGTATAAAGAAAATACAGAACTATTCCAGAAAATCATAACTGATCTAAGTTAAATATCTGATTGTGAAGAATCATAACTTTATTTCACATAAATAAACTTGGGCAAATTTTCTTTCGATCATCCGGTACATTAGGATATTGACGGTGGTTTGCAAAACCATAAAACTGCAGAATGGAGAGGGAGGAATAATGAGCTTCAGACCTATTAACATAAACAGCGTCACTGTAATGATTTCATTGTATTTGTGTTGCCTAGAAACAAGAAACAAGCTAAAGAGGCGCAGTTCAGTTTCTTGTCTAAGTCATCAGAAGAATGAAATTCACCTCGAAAAATAAAACATATCCTTACATTCGTCTTTCCCTCCAGATTTTACCTTTTATAAAATAACTCTAATTTGTGCATCATCATCATCATCATCATCATCATCATCATCATCATCATAAAAATAAGACCATCTTCATTTCAGCCATTAAATGATAAATCATCAAGTTTCTGACATTAATCAGTCTTCTCGTGAAAAAAGCAGCTTCAAGGAAGGGATTGTTTAAAACAGCAGGATGTAGGGCTTGTGCAAAATGTCGCTTTAAATTAACATGTAACATGGAAACACCGGGTCAGTGCTTTTCATCTTGTTTGAATAGCCCAAGTTATGAAACAGTCAGGAAAAATACAGAACTAAATGCAGCGCAGACTCTAGACTGCCTTAAAAAGAATCATGTTCTGTGACTCATCAGAGCATGGCGAGGAAGCAATCAGCGGAATATCTCATTTAAGTTAACTGAAGTGCTCCTCCAGGATTTCAGTGAATTTCTCGAAAATTAATTACAGCGGCCTGGCTGAGGGCCTGGTAACCGGTTGGATGAAATGAGGCTGCATGGGAGTCCCATCACAGAGCCGCAAGTTCTGGTCAAGAGCACAACTGTCAAAACAAAACAAAAAAAAAGAAGAAGAAGAAGAAGAAGAAGAAGAAGAAAGTATACCAGGATGGCCAGTTTTGTGTTGCAGATGTCGTTTTTCCCAGTGAGAGAGCTTTGAGAGGTTCAGCTTCTGTAATCACTGGTAATTATTTAGGAAGAAAAGTTTTTTATGCAAATGAGGAAGAACTACTCTAAAATAAATTAGATTTATTTTTCATTGCACCTGGGTCCATTTTTTTTATTCTTTTGTCTTTTATGTGCTGCATCTGACTATGATAAACAAGGCAATTAATAAAAATAACATGCTGGTGCAAACATTAAAGGCACTGAGAGGAGCAATTTGCACATTTATTTGCGTCAGGTCTTTGCTCCAGAGTCAAAGCTGTTCTAAACCGCAGACACATTTTATTTGCTTTGCACACAATTCTGAACTGAACTGTCTCTTTGCTATGCCAAAGTCTGGTTTTGTTCTGTCTTTGCGTGCGCAAAACAAATGCAGTCGTTTGGTGGGTTAGGGCCTTTACTTTACGTCTTCTGGGGCGAAGGGAAAGAGTGGTGAAGAGATGAAGCAACAAAAAGAAATGACAATACCAAAACAGAGAGGAAGAACATTTGGATCGACAGCGGGGTAAGTGAAATTGAAGTACGTCAGACTCTGCAAAGTTAAACGAAGTTAAAGAAAATACATGAAAATGGAACGCATGGGACAACAAGCAGCAAATATAGATGAGTAAAAATATTAATAATAATGTATTTTTTGTAATTAAAAAGAAAAAGAAAAAACGAATAACCTTAGCAATAAGAGACCAGAAGGAATAAAATCAACCAAAAAAAAAAACCTTCCTCACTGTAAAAAAACTGAATACTGTTAATCTGTTAAAGAACCCTTAAAAACAGACATTCAATAGCAGTCAAAAGGATCCCTTCCTTGGCTGATCATTTTTCTTCTGACACTGTGGGATAAATAGCTTAATGATCTGACCTGCAGATACAATAATTCTCTTTTAACTCACCGAAGCATCAAACCTCCTGCTTGGCTCACCTAGCCTTCCCACAAGGCAGGATGAGATATAACAGAAGCAAACTGCCAAAGGCTGCCAGTAACATGACTCATTGTAATCAGAACTATTTAACACTGATGGCTGCAATATATTTATATGGAGAGAGACAGAGAGACAGAGAAGAGGCAGAGTGTCGGTTTATGTCTGGATAAAACATATAGCATAACTGCAACATTTAGAAAATAATAAAGGTGTTTCTATTACCTCTCTTCAGTTCATCCATGAGATTTGTGACAGACAATGAATTCATGGATCTATTAATCCAGGACTGCGGGGTTATGAGGGGGTGAGGAAGACTGAACGCTCAGCCACAGGGCAGACATGCGGCAGCCTCAGCCCCTCCGGCCTGCCAGCTGGCCTTCTCCCCCGGGGCTCCCGGTGCTCTGTCTCCGCCGATAAGAGGAAATGGGTTTCCACCGGCTGCTGCTTTGCTAACGCCTGGGCTAAGATGCTAAACAAATGAAAGGAAAAGAGGAAAACGATAAATGAAGGAATAAAGATTTAAAAGGCTGAAGGAAAGGGAAATTCATTTTGGAGGCAGTTCCCCCCCCCACACCACCCAACAAGATAAAACATTAAAAAAAAAAAAAAAAAAAAAAAAAAAAAAAAAAACAGATCTTTAGAGAAGGCGGAAGGCAATTTTTGGAATAAATTTAGTCATGAATATTAAATTTTCTGGTATGCTGGAATGATTCTGGGAAAAAAAAAAAGAACTGCTGAAAGTCAATGAAAAGAACACCCATCAAATAACCTTAGCACCTTTTAACAAATGCAATCTGCTGGCTTCCTTTGAAAGGCAACATTTTATTCCTGGGCAATTTATTCAGTCTGACTGCACTGATTTGGATTATGAGCTAAATTTAATTGGTCTGTACTGGAATGTGTGTAATTACATTTGAATTGAACCTGCTTACTTTTACAGGATGTGCTGCCCTCGACGTGTGTGCACCACATGGTTGACAATCAGTAAAATGCCTCCTTAACGTTAAGATACTGAAGAGAGATGATTCCTTGTCAGCAGGTTTATTAATGTTTCAAAGAAGGCAAAACTAAAATGTGTACATAAATAGTTAAACATTAATTAGAAATTAAATTAATCGCTTTGTTTTAACGCTGACAACAGCGGCATTTATTTTTTTATGCCTGTTTTACATTAAATAAATCATCTGTTTCTCTTCTAGTTTAAAACGCAGCAGGATGAAATAGATTCGGAGTGCTAACTCAACAGGAGTAAAATATATTGCCACAAAATAATATTTCCATAAAGAAAATTAAATAACATCAGAAGTAAACCAGTAAATATGATTCTACCAAAATACATAAGATGTGTTCTAGTAGCTGGTTTCACTCTATGTTAATTTGCTCTTTATTTACCAAATTCTCTTCTGGGTCTAAGTGTTAAACTGGAACAATACGTTCCCCTCTTGGTGTTATTACACATCACTAAATAACTTCTGGCAAGTTGTCTAAATAATCTTCACTTAACAGGAGGACTGCTGTTTGTGTAACCCCGGATTTACACTGCATGCGTCTCTGCTCCGCTCTGCTGCACACTTGGACTGGAGATGTTCCTGGCCACCCTGATTTCGCTCCGCTGTGAACCCCAAGAAGCACACGTGGGAAATGAAAGATTGTGCACTAAATCTGGTCATAAAACAGATAAGAGGTATCATATAAAGCACTGTAGTTCTCAACTTCTAAAATTATTATCTTTCCATCGGTTTCTCTCCCACTTCATCCGCCCCGACAGACACTCCTGCTGCGACTCGAGCAACAGAACGTGACGCCATAAGTTTCAGAGTAAAATCCATGCATTTTCTTTCATGCATAGACATAAACCATGCTTACATGAATGCATACATTAATATAGGTCGTTTTTCCAGTAAACATAGTCTGTCTCTGTGAATTATTTTGAAATTTCGGGCCTTTGAAGACTGACCCAGCGCTTGCTCTGGCGTCTGGCAAAAATAGGATTGGCTCTAACTGCGCACGGCAACGCCTTCCGCTGCTGTGCGGAGGCGTCGTAAACGCTGTCATTGACCATAACGGGTGCATCATATGTGCCGCGGAGTCGATTCCATGGTACAGCGGAGCAGAGACACCCATTGGGTCTAAGATGAAATCCGCTCCCTCGCAGTCACACAGGCTTCACTTCAATCTGCTGCACTCCTCCATCCTCACCAGGAAAACATTCTCCATTCATTTCTTGCCGCTTCAAAAGAGCACCACTCCTTTGTTTGATGTTGGTGTTGCACAAACTGTAATATCTTTCGTGGCAGTAGTGTTGATATAGTTTTTTTTTTTTTTTCTCCATCTGTGCCAGACAGCATTGAACAGGTGCTGCGCTTGTTGTTACTGAGGTCAGAAACTTACTTACAGGAGCCGGAATGACGTTCATCTTTTGAGCGAGAAGAGCAGCTGGTGTAAGTGAGTACAGGAAAAGAGAGGTGCCAAGGTTTGGATACTAATAACGCTCTTTTTTTTACATTCATTTCTGTAAGTAAACTTGAAAACCACATTTTTGTTTTTCACTGACTTATTAATGAAGCACCACGTCATGCTGGTTTATCAAAAGAAAAAAAAAAACATCTAAAAACTTACAATGAAATTTTATATTTGTACCTGGACAAAATGTAGAATGCAAATTAGGTATAAAAACGCTTAATCTGTTTTTAGAGGCCTTATTTTACAAATTGGACCTCATTGGGTCGCATTTGCGAATCATAACATTATCTCATTGTAAGCTATTATCAATAACCTGTATCCTTCCGATGGATAACGCAGTCGGTACTTCCAAATAACCGTAAAGACCCCTCATTCCACTGATGTGCTGTAGCACCACATAATTGACATCATGTCCTTTTTGTCTTTTGCATTAGGTACCTGTGTGTGTGGGGAATGCACCTGCCATGATGTAGATCCCTCTGGCGACTGGGGGGACATCCACGGAGACACCTGTGAGTGCGATGAGAGGAACTGTCATGCGACGTACGACCGATACACTGACGACTTCTGTTCAGGTCAGAATATTACTTGAAAATTTGTGGAGTGTTTTCTAATGAGGCTAAATGCATGCTTGCAAAGGACACTTTAGCATACCTTTAGCTTCCCTTTCTTAACAATCAACACAAAGCTTATAACTGATAATACTTCGGTGTAACATCGCAGCCATTCAGGTGAATCTTCTATATGATTTAAAAATGTTAGGTGGGATGATTTCTGTTTCTGTTTCTCTCTCGGTTAGATGTATTTTCTTCTTGGTTTCTTTTAGCTGTTCCCCTTTTCTCTGGGCAGGTCATGGTCAGTGTAACTGTGGCAGGTGTGACTGCAAGGATGGATGGACAGGAAAGAAGTGTGAGCACCCTCTAAGTTGCTCACTGTCTTTGGATAGCAGCCTGAAGAAATGCAGAGGAACTTCAAAACTACCCTGCAATGGACGAGGTATCCCTTGTTTGCCAAGGTCTCTGGTGCAAACTTTTATTGTGCTTATGTTTGTTACACAAGCAATTTCCAGTAGTCTTACATCATATATATCCTATTTCTATCAGCTCTAGTTTTGATCTTCAATTGGGCAACTAAGGTCTTGAGCAAGTATATATATATATATATATATATATATATATATATATATATATATATATATATATATATATATATATTTTTTTGTATTGCAGTCACATTGTGATGTTTTTTTAGAGGACAACATGAGTGGATAATAGAAAACAACTTTCACCACAAATTGTCCAAATAGTTGCAATACCTTTACTGGTGCATAGACTTCAGTGTTTTTTTTGTTGTTGTTTGTTTTGTTTGTTCGTTTTTTTTTTTTTCATATATGAAATAATTGCAAAATCTAAGAAATGGATTCAGGTTTATGATGCCATACATCAAATGTAGCCAACTTTTTACAGGCATAGATTGCACTTAAAATACTTTTTTGAAAAGTCTGTGTGCCCTGAGTTGTGAAACTGTATATAATACATATTTCATATTAATTACACATATTTAATATTGAAGACAGCTGTTCAGGAGCCACTTGTCAAATCAAATGTCCAAGTTGAACTTGTCTCAGCCTTTTACCAATGGCAATGTTAAAAAGCCAGATTGCGACTCAAGGTAACATGTTGTTTTTCACATGTAGCTGTTTTTAACACTGTTAAAATGGATTCTGGACTTTTTTTAAATTATTTTTTTCAATCTACAATCAGAACTTCACAATGATTGTTTAGAATTCTTAAACACAAACTGTGAAAAATTGTAAAATCTAACCTGAAAAGGCATTCAGGGCTTTAAAAAGCCAGATTTGGGTAAGGTAGTTTGTTCTGACTTGTATGTATTCATATTTTTCCTCGAAGTGTCAAGAACTTTCAATAGGTTTCAGACTGGTCTTCTTGCCCTTGTCACACTAACCTTTGGTTAAAATGATGACACCACCGCCATGTTTGAACGTTTGTACGGCGTGACGGGTAAATGATCAGAGATATATTTGACTCTTAATAGGAAGACAGTGAAGTCATGCCACCAATCTGTTTTCAGCACTAATTAATCTGTAGCATTGCTCTTTTAACTGTTGAAGTCGAGAGATCTTCACTGTTTGCAACACTTGCTGTGCATCTTAAAGCCAAGTGAAACGATGTGGGGGGGTCCTTTTGAGGTTTGTTCCCATTTTTTTTTTGGCAGTTTTTTTTTTTTTTTTTTGTCATTTGCAAATAGGTTTAGACAATGGCAATGTGTTTGACTTGCCAGCTTCAGGAGCTTGAAGAAAATGTATGGTGGCTGTTTGTTTTCTCTTAGCTCTTCATTATCCTCTTACCCTCATGCATCATGCTGGGATGCTGCATTAAACTAATAGACCTTGCAGAGCTTCTAAAACCCAAGTTTATCATTATATTTAAAGTATTCCTGATCTTTAAACTGCTTTGCTCTTTGAAAATGTTGGAAAGAAATAGAATCACTCAAAAGTTTTCAGCTTTTCTCTGTACTTTTGTTCTGCCCATGTTGTTTGTGAACCTCTTTGTGGTTTTCCCCACAACACCTGACAGATTCAGCAGCTGCAAAGAGAACGTGGTGAAAGCCGCCGAATTACCGATTCGACTTAATAATTTTGACGGAGGTGGGCGACACCACAAAGACTTAACCCGCTTGGTCTCGCCGCTTCTGGATTTATCCAGGGGTTAACGCAAAGCATTGATTTCATGTTTCATTTGACTGCGGGGGAGGTCAACGGGGACTCTCCTGCTTTTCAGCGGCCGCTTTGTTCCAAATCAAAAGAGATGACATGTGCACTTTTGTGTGTTGCGTGTTATTATAGCAGGCATAGATATCCCTCACACTCATAGCTGCTGATTAAATCAGGAACCTGAAACCACGCAGGGCCCCGGCTGCTGCCATGGCGATAACTCCATTACAAAGTAAACACCGCCATGGGACAAAACATCAGATCTGCGGCAATAAGTGCAGGCTTAAAATAGGACCAATTTAGTGTTATGTTAATATACAAACTACTTAGGACGTTTTGTGTAAAATAAAGCGATTGTGACGGCTTTAAACTAATACCACAACGAGGCTGAAGACTCGCGGTGCCTGCAATCACATGATGAAGCAGAAAAGAAAAAAAAAAAAAGATTAACTTTTTCCGGGAGAGTTAATTAACTTTAATTCCTCCAGTGGTACCTCTAGATTATCTCCAAATGCTGGAGCTCAGTGAAACTTCAAATTGCTGTGTGCACAAGTAAAATTACTTTTACTTGGCAGTGAGCATTCCCTGAACTAAGCACATTCTTTCTTTTTGTAATTCATTTATGACCAAGAAAAGCGATAAAGTCTGTAAATGCATCGTCAAAACTCAAACTCCTCCCACACTGAAAACAAAATGCAACACGTGTCTCTATTCCTGTTAGTTAAAAATGTCCAAATGTGGCACACTATGGAGAGAACCTGTTCGGGTAGCAATTATTATCACGATTGCCCGATGAGGTCACTGTTGTGGAAGCGTTGGTACAGCTTGTTTTGCCTCTGGATTGTTGTTTGAATAATCCAAATATCATATGACAAATTAGAGCACTTCAGTAATAGTGTGGAAGGGTGTGAAAACTCAGAAAACGGACACACACACACATACAGAGGCAGGAATCACTTTAGGAGAGTCAGAGAGTGAAAAAGAGGGAAAGCGAAGGGGACAGACGTTGAAAATCATTTAGGCATGGATGAATGCGGCTGGTACAGATGGCAGCTTGAGCGGAAAAGCCTTGAAATCTGAAGCAGCAGCTTCAGAGCCTTTCTTCCTGAGTGGTGGAGACAAGAAGCTTGTGGATAGCACATTCTTTATACTGTGGTATTTCCTTAAGGAAGCACCTGCTTCCAACTTTTTTTTTTTCTCCGATTCTTGGGATTTCTCTCTCTGGTGTGCATGAAGTTGTCTGTGTTAGACAATAGCAGAGTAACCCCAGCAATGTGGGATTTTGTTTCCGCGACTTGTAGCAGAAACACGTCATCTGTTACGTTTTAATCCTGTACATTTGGAATTTGAGTATCGCTGCATTGATTAGCTAGCCCTACATCCTACATCCAAGTGGTTCTCTTTGGATGCTATGTTTTCTTAAACATTTATGCAGACCAATATAAATGGAAAGCCACTTGGCTAGCTTTAGTACAGCTAATGTAAAACTGGATGCTTGGAACATTCTGATCCAGAATTGGTGTTTCTGACATTGACATTGAGCTCCATTTAGGTGCATTCTGACATGATAGGATCGTACAGTTGCTGAATGTTAATCAGCTGTACATCAATGATACAAATTTCTTGTTCCATCCTTTTTCCGAAACTTGTTCTATTGGATTGAGATATGGTGACTGTGGAAGCAACTGGAGGATAGAGAATGGCATAAGAAATCAGATTGGGTTAATCTGAGCTTCATCACATGGTATATTAGTCAAATTTATTTATAAAGCCCTTTTCACAGACATCACAAAGCACTTTACAATCGAAATCAACCATAAAACCATGCAAAACATAAAACCAACATAAGAAACACAATAAAAATCAAGAGATAAAAGCTTCGGAAAATTAACCACCACCGACTGAAAGGCCCGGTCCCCTTTAGTTAACCTACTGGAGTGGCTATGACAACATGAATTTGGTCTCAAACAGAAAGCAACTAAATTCATCTCTTGTTTCTTGAAGATGTTTTACCTGTCTTCTAGACATGACAAAAAAAATATATAAGATCATTATTGTTTTAGCAGGAGCTTGACGTCATCTTCAAATCCAACTCCACTTTTCAGTTTTCTAACTTGAGTTACCATTTTAAGCAATCATTAAAACTCCAGAGATTAGCTTTCAACACTACTTTTTTTATTTTATATATATATATATATATATATATATATATATATATATATATATATATATATATATATATGTATATAGAGATTAGCTTTCAACACTACTTTTTTTTATTTTATATATATATATATATATAATATATAATATAAATATAAAGACTGTGACAATGTGGCACAGTCTTTGAAGGCAGCATGACAAAGTAAACAAACACAAGCACACGTCCTGATGTTAGCGGTTTGGTGACTGCTGAGATAATTGATAAGACGAAGGTGCTATGACATCAATGGTTACTAGGGTAACTGAGTCCTCAGAGCAGATGGCGGCATGTGGTATTTGTAGCAGGAAGAGGGACTGCCATAAGCATAATTTGTGCATTTGTTTGTGTGTGTGGGGGTGTGTGTGTGTGTGTGTGTGTGTGTGTGTGTCTGTGTGTGCATGTTTAAAAATGCATGGTCATAAAAAGTGTCAGTAATGTGACAGGGGCAACACATTAGATGCTGTTGTCAGTCAAGTAGATGTCTTTTAGATTTCTCTCCTGCACTATTTATTGCTACTAATTTAACTCAGTGAGTCATCAGAAGACAAACCCAGGCAAATACACATCCTGGGTGTGTTTCTGTTCTTTAGAGCCAAGAGTGTACCCTACAAGCAACAAACAGAAACAAGTTTCTACACCTAGGAAAATAAATGACTAACTCTGTTAACAAATTGTGCGATCTTAACATTCTGTGCTCCCCTTGTCCTATGTGTCAAAAATGACCCATACTACCAAAACCATAAAATAAAGCAAATAAATTGAATTTTGCATGATGAAACGATCTGTTATTTAACAATTCAACTCAGTTTAATTCATTTTTTTATCTTTTTTTTTGTCATTATAAAAGAAGACAATCAACAGTGTTACAATCTGGTGTTTAAATGGTTTTGTAATTCACGGGTCAAAAATGACCCATAAGACAGTCCTTGTACCCTCGCGGTGTACAGTCAACATAGAAACATAAACACAAACAACGTATCACTTTTTTGTAATGATGGGGTCCACTTAGGAAAAGTAATATAATTTCAAGTCGGAAAAAAATCGTTTAGGGTATTTGCTAGTGGGTCTCTTTTGACCCGCAAGACAACACAAGGGTTAAATGAAGACCAGTAACAGCCTCTTGAATGACCTTTGTGAACTGGAAGGTCTAGATTAAGGTGTTCTTATTTTCCTTAGTGTGTTGGCAGATGGACAGGTCCCATTGTAGATTGGTGCAATGGTTTTCCACCAGTTATTACTGTGCTTCAGCAGGACTTAGAGGAAATTCAGATCATATTTAATTGGAAATTTTTCAAACTTTTTTTCTTTTAACTCTTCCGACACCATGTGTGCCGTACCATTTAAGTTTTTTGATATTAGTCTGACATTCCTGCTGATATACATTGCACAGAACTCCAGTGGTAGTTCAGAAGAGACAATGCTTTTCAAACAATCGTCATGATTAGGCAGCAGCAAGTTCAATCAGTCACCTTCCCAGTGGTCTTCTTCACCGACAGCCCACTGATTGAAGTGGAATAGCAACTTCTTGAGGACCGGGTATGAGTGGGCATACGGCCCTTAAGTGTCTTTATTAGTGTGGCATTTCCATAAAAGGTTTTGTAGCCTTTTGACAGCCTCATGTAAAATCAATGATTGCCTCCATTTACTCTGTCTATGTAAATTCAGCTGCCAATCAACAAGTTAATTTTAACATTTGGAAGACATAAATGATACAAGATAAAACGGAGGAATAGGATAACAGGTATACAAATAATAATTAAACAAGAAAATGGGGAAACTTTGTTTATTATTGAATGGACTTCGAGACTGCCTTTCATATCCCCAAGGTCCATGATGACAGACCAAAGTACATGTGACATGAACACGGACGAATGACAGGCTGCATGAGTATGTGTCTGCATATTAACTTTTTTTTTTTAGGATAATTGGGCTTTTACAAGATCTGGCCACTTCACACTCTCGCCTGGGTACCACTCTGCTCCCCGCTGGAGTTAATTTCCTGAAGTCGCTAATAGAACCACGTCATCTGCAAAACGCAAAGATGAGACTCTGAGGTTCCAAAATCACAATTAGGAAATAGGGGCGGCCCTGGTGGATCCTAATATGCACTTGAAACAAGCTGAACGTGGTGCCAAGAATGTGGGCGCCAATTCTTGCTTTGCTCATACAAGGGAAAGAATAGCCCTGGAAAGCATCCCCAGCATCTTGTACTCCCACAACAAACCCCAGCAATAGTTCCTCAGGAAAAGCAATCGTTAACTTTCTGTAGATCCACAAAACGCAGGTAGGGTGGGCAACCAAACTCGCATAACCCACTCAGCATTCATGTGAGGGTAGCAATCTAGTCCTCTGCTTCACAGCCAGGAAGAAAATCACACGGAATCCTCCTTAATCGCTGATTCAATCATTTGTCTTTGCCTCCCTTCTAACAATCTGGGGTGAACTTTCCCAGGGAGGCTGAGAAGTAGAATTCCTCAATAGCCAGAATAAACCCTCTGGCACCTTTACCTCAAAATTAAGACAGTTGCTCAAGTCTGTCACTCTACTAATGTTGTCCCGGTTCTCCATGTGACACCGAGAAGGCGTGCTAACCGGGACAGCCCCACAATGTCCAGAGCTTTCAACACATCCGGGCGCATCTCTGTCACCTCTCTCTCTGACATATCAAGCAATTTAACAGACTTCCTTGAGGTCAACGAAAACTCCTTTACCAAAATCTTGGATTTCTTCTCTCAGCCTGGTTTTTGCCTCTGCAACCACAGAAGCTTCACCCCTTCTGGCCGTCTGGTACACCTGTATGCTGCTTCAAAATTCACCCCTGTTGACCAGAACCTTTTAAAACCCTACAATTGATAAAGACAATATGTTTTTTTTTTGTTTGTTTGTTTTGATTTCTTTGTCTTGTTACTCACAGTTAGTAAAAGAGAAGCTGAGGCCAGGGAAAGCAAAACCGTGTCTCAAATTGTACAGTAGGCTTCGTAGTTTTCATTCCAACAGTCAGTGTTTCCACTGTGACACCAACGGATTTGAATGTGAAGAGTCCCGTTTATTAAGTCTTGGCTTTAACCCTCACTAGTCAAAAGTTCAGAGTTATTAATCCCCCATGTACTGTAACTGTACCAAGAGCAAAGTTAAGACCACATTTCCTCACATTTGGCCAGCACCAAAAAATTAAAACCAACGACTTTGTTGTATGTGAACAAGAAAAAAAAAAATCAGATCTATTAAAAACAAACTTGTGTGTTTTTTTTTCCAGGGCAGTGTATCTGTGGACAGTGTATTTGCCATCCACCTGAGGAGAGTCGCATTCATGGGAAAAACTGTGAGTGTGACGACCGTCAGTGTGAGGACATGGAGGGAGAGGTCTGCGGAGGTGAGAGCACAAACGCTAACGCACACACGCAACTCTGTGACTCGATTCCACACAGGAAATGCACCGAACATTGCATTATGCAGGGTACAAAATTATGTTTTAGCTCAGCGTTGTTGGCAGTGAGAGTAAAGATCCCAGTAAAAAAAAAAAAAAAATGAAAACAACGTCAACGTTCTGTGTGTCTCATTCGAGTAGTACTTGTGCCAACAAATTCAGTCTGAAGCGGCAAAAGTGACTAATGTGACATTTATGAATATTCTCTTGCTTACTGTGGAACTATAGTTTAATTATCAGTGGACCAAGCCTGCAACTATGAAAGGCCTGTTCACCGAGCTGAAGAACACTGATTTCAAATTCAAATAAAAAAACAAAAAAAACAAATTGATGTAGCTGACAGAAATCAGCACATCGCTGTTCTTTTTGTTTTGTTTTGTTTTGTTGACTAATTTGTGATATGACACAAGAACAAAACAAAAATTTCAGTAAAAATAGAATATAAAATGTATTACCTACGAGATTTAGGCCAATGGAAACCTACGTCTGTCCATGTGCATCAATGTTGTGTCTTGTAAAAATATTCAGACCTGTTAAACTTTTTAGCATTTTGTTTTTTTTTATATTAAAGTCAAATTTTACAGCAGTGGTTCACCTTTTTGAACAAGACAACAAACCTAAACATTACAGCCAAAGCAACAGAGCAATAGTTTATATCAAAGCAAATTCATTTGTTGGAATGGCCCAGCTATCGTCCAGACTTAAATCCAACTCAGAATTTGTGGGAAGACTTGAAATATGATTCTCTCCGGTGCTCTTTATCTAATTGGAATGAGGCTGAGCTGTTTTGCAAAGATAAATGGGCAACGATTTGTGTCTAAATGTGCAAATATTGTAGAGACATTACTCCTAAAGGCTGTCTGCAATTGTAGGTAAAAGGTGGTTGTACAAAGTACTGACTCAATAACTACTCTTCTGATTGTGAAAAGTTAAAAAAAAAAAAAAAAAACATGACAAAAATGTATTCTATTTTTACCACGAAAAACGGTGCTCCAGTTTGTGTTGATCACATCTAATTCCTTTAAAATACATTGAAGTTTGTTACCGGAATGTAAGAAGAGTATCAACCTTTTGCACGATACTCTAAGAACGAGGGGTTTCTTCATCGGTAGGAGGAGTGCAAGGAGTTCCTGCAAGCCACAGTGGCTGAGCTGCACTGAGCGGTAGTTCAACTCAGAGGTGATACTCAGATGAGAACATTTTTCAATTGATTTAGTTAAAGGTGAGGCTTTTTTCCCCCCTTCAGCTTCCTCACTAACAAGTGGGTACAGAAGGAGATGTATGGGACACAATGAGGAATGAAAAAGTGCAACCTCCTTGTCTCTGAGGAGTTTGGCTCAGCAGCTTCAGCAGGAATTAGTTTTTAATAAGATTATCTCTGCACGCTTTTGAAGCTGCACTCTGCTCAATGCAAACACAACCAGCGTCGGAGTGGAACAGGGCTCGGACCAACAGTGAGCCGGACCAGCCCAGGCTGGGCCCTTTGCAGTGCACAGAGGCCGAAATTATATGCACCTTACATTCAGAGCTATCAAACTTGCCTTTTAACTTTCAAACACGCAAAATTATTCAAATAAGCTCGTATTGAACAAATACCTCACTTTTGAAATGTTGCAGTAGTATTTGCAAAGACATAAACCTTGGTTTTCCCCCTTGCTTTTACTCTTTGTCTTACCGGTCATACCTTTGCTGCACCAATTTCGCATTTACCTCCCTTTCACTGTCTGTCCATTAAGTGCCAGAGCACTCATTCTGAGACAGACAGGTGCACGCTAATTGAACGGAGCTCGCTTGTCGAACCTTCAAAGCAATTACCTGCCGTCCCAAACCGACTGATTGAGGCGGTCATGCATGGTCTGCCACGGCCGACACCCCCGGTTCGTCTAAGGCGGAGGCTTAGTTTCGTTTATAACCTCGCACTTTTACACGCAGTTCCAAATTCACAGAGATTCTCAGTTACCTTATTAACTTTGTTTTGGGTTCTGCTTGTTCACAAACCTTGTAAAATGAATCAGCCACCAAAAGCTTCTGCCCAGCGATTGCGAGGATTATGAACATCTATGTGTCGTACTTCGTTCCAATAACACCAGCAAAGATTATTAGGAATATTTTCAAGTATTTGTTTTCGGAGTCTGTAATGTCAGTACACACCAGTTAAAACTAAAGTAAGGATGTATTTTCTACTACTTAAAATATGCTTCCAGAAGTTCCCAAAAGATCAGCATCACTGCACTGCAATAAAAAATTTGTTAGGTAATTTAACAAGCATTTTGTAATACAATGTTATTGGTTTTTTTTTTCTATTGAATGACAATAGAAAGGATCTTATGACGAAAGAAAAACAAAACAAAAAAAATCTCATAACATTTCAGATCATTTGCAAGACCAAAACTCAAAAGGCAAGTATAGTGGACAATAGAAAAGAGAACATAATTTGGTACAGTGAGAGTTTCCAGTCTGTTTCCATCCAACCAAACTCTAATGAGTTTCTGGAAAAACTGAGTTTTCAGACTGATTCAGTCATTCTATATCACCATCATCATTCCAACACTTGGCAACAACCCGAAGTATTAAGTTATTAAGTTCTACAAAAACATTTGCATTTAGAGCACCCAAAATGCCTAGCAACGTCCCTGGATATATTGTTAAATATTATTTATTGTCATGTAAAAACTCTCAAGACAACTTATATGCAAAAAGCACAGAAAAGTATAACTGAGTGAATGCAGCTGGCACACAGAGGAAAACACTATAATTTTGCTAGACTCACTTATAATTAGTAATCACATTATTGCTGCGTTTGAAATATTTATTTGTTTTCCAACTGTGTGTTGTGCTCACAGCGTATAAGAGCAAGTAGGGGGAAGCTGTAAACAGGTGTTTTTTGCATTTCGAACACCATCCGAGCGCTGCGGCACTTCATAATCATGCACTGAGTGTTCCCAGTTATGTGTTGCATAAACAAACATCGCCAGCCTAAACCTGAGGTGATGGGTGACATTATTTATCCGTTTTTGGGCTGACAACACATCATATGTCTTCATTACACTTCGGTGACATTTCACGACACAAATCTGTTTATTTGTTTATTTTTTTTTTCATATTGTTATAATTTGCGCCACACAAAAATGATTATCACAATGGTGCTTGGGAAACAGCACACAGATACCAGGTGGAGAAATAATTTCCTGAGCTGCTACTCAGGTTTGGGAGAAACAGGGCGAAGCAACGGAGAAGGACTTTCTGTTATCCTTCTGGAACATCAGGCAAACTTTTTCTGATGACTCAAAAGGTGAACGGAGCCAAACGAAGTTTATTCGTATTGCAAAATTCAGAAACAAGGTGAAGCGCTCGACACGATAAAAACACAAAACAAGCAACACAATTTAGTCAGATGCCGTCACCAAGAATAGTCATCTTCAAATACTCATCAGGCATATTGATTCCAGCTATTATTAATCGAGGTAACTCTAGACAGGTGAGTTGTTGGCGTTGATTTAAAGGTAGCACGCATGTGACTTCAGATCAGAAGTTGCCTGTTGACACAATGAAGTTCCTGATGTTCCTGTCAAATTCTGCGCTGAGATCCAACAGTACCAACGTTGTGGTTCTTCCACAGTCTGTATTTATGTGGATTTCAGTGAACATTTTGACGCGGGCAGTCACTGCGGTGACAGAAACCGGAATGAAACACGTCAAAGTGGTTGGCTGTCATTAAGAAGCTATTTTCCTGGTGAAGCACACCTTTTTTTTTTTTGATAATTTTGCTGTGGAAGGTTAGCGATTGAATTGTAATTCTCCCACAGAGACATGTCCAGATTGTCCTTTGTTATCAGTGGGTTGACTGGGAGAAAACACCGGATGACAGCGAACATTCCTTAAGAAAGGAAAGAAAGGAAACTTTTGTTCTTAAGGAACAAAAGTTCTTATGGAAAGTTGTGGATAGGGTATGAAGACAGCAGGAGAAGGAGCGTGTAGTTGACCGGCACTCGCATTGTGTTGTTAACTTTGCAGCAGTCTCTCATACTGAGTGTGCATGTTGGGACAGCAGGGGGGAAAAAAAATCCCCTGACCTTTAACGGGATGAAAACTCCAGCAGGACCTGGCTCAGTGAGAGCCCCGTCTCCCGAGGCTGACTGTTGGGTTTGAGAAGGCAGAGCGTACAGAGTATTCAAAAATTCCCATAAAATTTTAAACTTGTTCAGGTATGAATGAGCATTTTTTTCAGCAGTTTTCTGACCAACAGTTTGATAAATCTCTGACCCGGTGATACCAGTTTTCTGATTTCTCATATGAATAATAAAATAGGGGAGTTTTTTTTTTTGCCTTGCAGGTAAATATGACGATTAATAAAATATGTACAGCAAGATGAAACAATGACTTTTTAAATTACAAATCTACAAAAGACAAACAACGGCAAAGGTATATCATTAAGTGATTTATGCATGTTTTGCAATAATAGACTATCAAACAGCCTGTCTGTTATGACCTGCTGTTAATTATTTCTGTTATGCCAGATAAGACATCACATCACTTTGTGAGAAAGAGCAGTCAGTGTTACACAGCTCCCCAGTAAAGAAGTTATAATCTCACCCATTTTACATTTGGGTAAAATTATGCCACATAACAAACATTTACCTTAACTGGGAGTTTTCTAAAATGTCCATGATGAGTCAACTTGAACTTTTCAGAAGGATAAAAGGGATAAACTTCACTGTAAAACAAACTCCCTGCTATTTGCTGAAGACTCAGTCCCCTTTTAAAAGCAGCAGCCTGGAGGGACAGGCAGCATGCCTCGGTTGGAGACAGAATTTCACTTCTTAAAAAAGCTCCCAACACCTTTTGTGCTTCCCATTATTTTATTTTTAGACACGTCAATCATATTGACAAAAGAAAACTGAGTCTTCCTCCTAAAGAAACAACTTTTCACCCCAAACTGCTTTGTCATTAGTGAAACCTGTTAGTGTATAGGTAATACATATGATGCTTTCACTGATTCGAAAAAAAAAAAAAAAAGAATTTTGGTTTCTGACCAGCCCGTTACCAACCAGAGCTATTCAAGCATCAACATGTTGACGCAGTACTAATGATAAAACGACACAATGACAAAACGATTAATGTCAGAATTACTGTTTTGTAATCCAAATATTCCAGCAGTGACTGCATCTTTGTCAGCTTTGACGTATATTTTTATGGTTCTTGTCAAACGATGCTAGAAGCAATTACAGCAAAGCAGCAAACAACAGCCTCTCTCAACCTAATGAACCTTCTTGGCTTCCAAAGTGTCATATGCTGGATGTTTTTTTTTGTTGTTGTTGTTTTTTTGCCCGCTATTTCTATTCTTTGTTTTTCATCTGTCTGAAGCATTAGATTTATTAAGGACAGCACAAGACCAGCGATGACAGTTCCTTTCATGCCCCTTGGGGAAATACAATAAGCTCTCTCCGTCTCTCTCATCTCCCTGCAGCTCTTCCTCCCTGCACTGCCTATTAGTGTCAGGGTTCAATGTTAGTGCTGTCAGCTCTTTGTATTTATCAGCTTTAAAACTTTTTTTTTTTGCCCTTTCCAGAGGTATTTCATTTGTCTTCGACTACCTGTGCAGACATTTCTTCTTCTTCTTCTTCTTTTTTTTTTTTTACATTTCTGGTTGTTTTTATCTCATGGTCCCTCACCACATCCTGTCTCCTTTTAACAAAGGCACTTCTGCTTTTCACTGCCAGGTCACGGTTACTGTTCATGTGGACGGTGCATCTGCGAGGAAGGCTGGTTTGGGAACCTGTGCCAGTTTCCCAGGTCTTGCGACATGAGTGACGCCCAGAGCAAGGAACTCTGCGAGACAGACGATGGAGTCGTTTGCAGTGGAAAAGGTGAATAGGAATTACACCCCCCGCTCCCCACCCCACCCCTCTCTTTCAGCCCTTTAAGCTAGCATTTGTCTGCAAGCAACATTGTATTATTAAATGTCAAAAGAAAGGGAATCAGCCATATGTTGTTGAAGAATGTCACTCGTGAACAAGGGTGAATGTGTCAGTGATCACTGCGATTTTCGATGAGCTGAAGAGTATAAGAGAAAATGCTTTGCATTAACTTGCAGGGTTAGTTAGCTGCATTAGCAGGAAATATTGGACAAAAGGCCACCAAGACTGGAGTCTGTTTTGCAGAATTAAAAGCACAAAGAACCCGAACATTATCCCAAACTTGTTTAGCAGCAGGAGAGCGGAGCGGCGGTCTTTCGGTAGACAATGACCGAAAAGTTGCACAAAGTCGAATCTGATTTATTATTATTTTTTCCTCTGAACACTGACTGGTACTGATGACTAGGGCTTATTATGAACTGATCACCTTTAATTCCAGTTAAATTCTGAAGATCCACCCATATATGCACAGAGCACATGCACACACAGGCTAACCCACGTCATTCCTGCTGCAAAGCAACGGTGCTGCCAACTGCGCATTGAGCTACATGAAGTCTAAAAGTAATGCACAAAATGACTATGTGAGGGTTTGAAAGTCTTCATTAGTTATAATAGAAGTTTTTTTTTTCTCTTTTTGTTTTATAAGAATTTGCTGTGTAACTTTTGTGCAGATTGCACAGTATTTACTAGACTGTTTTTGAGTCTGGGTGGTGATATTGATTTTTCCCCCTTAATGGGCTCCATTATGTATGGCCATAGTCTCTCATTCTCCTTTGGGGAGAAACGCTTTATTTCTCCCCAAAGGGTAATTTGCAAGATAGTGTAGAGAACCTTAATAATGAAACAACATATACAATTTGCCTACAATGTGTTAATGCCTGCGTTTTTGTTGTTGCTTTTTTTCTTACTCTAAGCAAGATTTAAGAGACACAGTTAATTAAAAACCGTCTGGGTTTTTGTGAGCTTCAGCATGTATTTCAAAATTACAGCTTAGTTGAATTGCCTTAATCCAGGAGCTCCTGTTCGCTGTGACTGCTGATCTCATACTGTGCAACAGAAAATTAACTACAGATTCCAGGTTATTAATGCCAAATAATTAATCCAATAGCGTTGTTTTACGAAGAAACACTGCTGATCTTAATCGCTCTGAGATTAAGATCAGATGTGTGCTCTAAAGGAAAGTCGTTTTTTTCTTTTGACGCAGTTGACAATCTTGTTACTGTGTGTAGAAAACACTCATATAAACTGAATTAAATGTGGACTGTAAACATTTAAACATGACTGTATGAATGTTGATGTTTAATTTTAGACACAATTATTGTTGTGACTGAATAAAAAAATCAGCTGTTACGGTTATGGGTAAAAGAAAGTGAAACTATAATTTCTTGAGTTTATTTTTTTTTTCTCCATGTCAGTGACTTCTGGAGTGAAATTAATTCTCACAAACTTTATATTATATAAATTTGTTGAATGATATAAGATTTGATATAAATCAATTTGGAAAAGCCAGGTCACTTTTATGTTAAAGTTCTTCTATAGATAGGTTGAAAAACTACACTTACAGCAAAAGTTTTCATGACTTGTAAACTTTTCCACATTTTGTCACATCATAGTCACAAAAATGTCATTATTTTCTGCTAATTTTGCACAACAGACCAAACTTGTGTCAAAGTTTTGCTCATTTGCTGAGGAACCTCCGTTCCAGTCTTACGTTTTCTGCAGCACCTCCTCAGCATGATGCTGCCACCACCATATTTTGACACTGGTGATGCTGCGTTAAGGTCGATGTGCAGCGTTAGTTTTCTGTCAGGCATAGTGTTGCACATTTTGGTCAAAAACGTTCAGTTTCCCCTCTGTGTGTGCTGTTCCTCATTAACATCTCGTGATAATCTAAAAACTAGACACCCAGAGTTACAACGGGTCTTTGAACTGCTCCGCTAATTAATGGTTTCCTTGTGTAGCTTGACTATCATATTTTGGTAGGTTTGCAGTTTTGCATTACTATTTCTATGAACAAATGATTGGACAGTCGGCGCTGCATCGAATGTTCAAAGAGATGCATTTCATTTCTGACCTGAATCTCGTTTAAACTGCATTTCTTACATGCGTGTCAAACTTTCAAACAGTTATGTGAAGTTTGTGTTGCTTTCATGCGCTGCTTTCTGTTTCTTCATCTCATTAACACATACTGGAATCTGTGGTGGCAAAATGTGAAAGGGCTGCTCGTGCACTCGCAAGGTGTAGAAGGTCCCTTTTCCACTTTTGACACCTCGAACGCAGTTATTCAGTTTAAAAATATAACTTCAGAGCAGCTAATCCGGCTTTTCCCCATTTTTGCCAGATGTACTTGAATTAAGTGCGTCAAACTGTCGCTGCATTCTACTTTGTGTCATTAAGCAACTAATGGCGCCACACGACAGACTAGCTTCTCCGTTGTGTGGCGGCGAATCCGGAGGAAAACGTCGACCGCAGAGAGGCCAGCGCTGAGCAGGGCTGGGAAATGAAGATGAGCGTCTTTATTCTCCATGCTCCACTTCTTTTAAAAGCCAGATCTATCTTCTTTTCTTGACCAGCCTCTTCCTTAGCTATTTTACTTTATCTTCCTCTCCTCTCTACAGCTGCCTTACCTTTTCTGCTGTGGCCCCTTCACATGCAAGTAAAAAAGCTGTGGTGAATGAAAAAGAAAAAGCTGAACCCCTGGGTATAAAAAAAAAAAGAAGGCTGATAGCCAGATTTGTTTCTCTCTCCCAATTCTTAAAATGTTATTATTCTGTTGCTACCCTAGAGAGAGAAACGAAATGTAAACTGATGGAGGAGAGAGGAAGTGCAGCGTGTGGGTGGATTGGTATCCTGGTGGTAAAACTGTATTAGAAGCTGTTTCCTCGGGGAATATCTCTGTCCACTCTAACCGACTCCATTAATCTTCTCTGAAAAAGAAAAGGTGAAAAAAAAATCACAGAGGATTAAACAAAACAGCTTTTATTGGGGGGGGGGAATAATAATGTGCCAAGTGGGTGGCAAAAAAAAAAAAAAAAAGAAAGAAGAAAGGAAAATATCAAACACTCAAAACCCTGAACAGTGACGGTAATCAAACTACATGTGTGTGTGTGTGTGTGTGTGTGCTTTGTGCGTGTTGCAGGTTCCTGTCACTGTGGCCAGTGCATTTGCTCTCGCCAAGAGTGGTGGGTGTCAGGAGAGCACTGCGAGTGCGACGACCGAGAGTGTGACAAACATGATGGCCTCATCTGCACAGGTAATGACACACGGTGTGCCGCAGCTGTAACAGAGCGCGCTAAAGAGGGATGGCACCAACAAACGCCTCACAGCAGGGCTCGCTTTCCTTCACAGAGAGCCAAATACAAAGGAGAAGCGATAACTGTCAGTAAACAGTCATGAAGTCTATATTTCACGGTATTACGGAAAATTCAGTTATCATATTAGGATAATCTAAGAAAAAGAAAAACTAAAAAACAAATGAAAAACATCCAGAAGCTGACTGGAAAGCTTGAGTTAAAAAAAACATAGCTGTGGTAAATTTATCCTTTTCTTTAGCATCACCATTTTATACAGCTTTGAAGCGACAATCAACAAAACTCCTGCAGCATGTCCTCGGGTTGCCAGTCATTTTGAATTCCTGCGTGTCATTTTTGAGTTAACGGAGCAAAACCACAAAACAGCACGCCTTAAAGTAACAGAACAATGTTCATTAAAAAAAGAATATACTAAACTTGTGCTCGTTCACTGCTACGGTTCGGGTTTTGAAGGATTAGAATATGCCAATTGTACATTTTTACCAGCTTTAGCTACTCTGCTCAGCAACGCAAAGTCTTTCCGGTTTCACATAACCGACTTGACCAAGAAATACATGAAACAGTGACAATAAATACCAACCAACAAACCGAAATTACAGAAATCCTGAGGACTCTGCAGTGGTCAAGTGTGTCACTGCTTTGTGTCTTGGTGTGGGAACAATCATCTTATCTCCAATGTGAGCCGAACGAAGCAGACGGTTATAGGTTTGAAGAGAAACGGAGTTAAGTCAAATGCTATTCTCTCATCATGGGAGAAGGAATGGAGGTGGTGGAGGAATATAAATGCGTCAGCGTTCACCTGGACAACAGACTGGACCTGGAGACGCAACGGTGCAGTCGCCTACAAGAAGGAACAGAGCAGACTGTCCTTCTTGAGGAACCTTAGGTCTTTCAAGATGCTTCAAATCTTCTAGAAGACTGCTGTGAAGAGCAACCTGTCGTCTGTTGGGGTAACAGCATCTGATTTAGAAAACGTGAACTGCCTGATGGAGAAGGCCGGTTCTGTTCTGATGGCTATTGTGGTGCGTGGATAACATGTAGGCGTTTTGAGAGTTTTAGCTAAAGGGGTTAAAGGCCGTAGCAGCATGCCGTTCCATAAAGATGGCCTGATTGCAGGCGAGACATCAGCAGCCTCTTGTTAGTGATGGCATATTTATTTTCAGGGAAGTAGCTTGCTGAACAAACAGGGCAATAACCTATCGGGAACAGAAAAGCAATAAACACCTGACGATCGATACAAAATGCCCAATTTGCTTGACACGAATTTCTTAGATGGTGAAAACTGATTAAACTGTGTTTGGTGAAGTCCTTTAAACAGGCCTTCACTCTGATAAAAGGAGCGAAAGTTGAGACGAAACCATGAAAAAGTGATTTCACTTAAAAAAAAAAAGTCACGCTCTAATAATTGTCACATCAGAAGTAGTTTCTTACATTAGAAGTTTTACTTTTGTAGCTTTTTCTTCTTTAATTTCCTCAACATTGCGACAGCTGTTGTTGTGGAAACATGAATTGTTAAGGACATATCCCTCTCTGTTAGCACTGGCAATGTTGTAAGTATTCGTTCTTGGTGCGCATCAAAATGACTGTTTGAGAAGTTCAGCTCATCATCATGGAGACCGATCATGTAAAACTTCAGTCTGAAAGCACATCAGCGGAGCGACATGAAAGACAATGCTTCAAAAACAGCAAGCAAATAAAGAAAATGGATGTCAGCATCTGTTAAATGTTTCTCCCTTTCATTACCAACTTAAATATGAACGTTAAAATTACCCTGAGCACGACAATCATTTGAATGGAATGGCGTTTTACATGAAAAGTTAATTAAACACGGGGACTTAAATATCTTCTAATAAATAAATAAATAAATAAATAGAAACGTTACAGCCTCTTTCCATCAGATTGAGTCATTTCGTTATTGTAATTACTAAGAGGTTTCCTTGGCATGTTTAATGAGAAATTACACTGCATCCAGAAATGTCATGGATTCTCTAAAGCTGTGGATTCCCATTACACATGTAACCGGTGAGTGATGTGGAAAATGCAACATATTAGGAATGCTCGCGTGTCGATTTTATGCACTGAAGACGGTAATTCGGAAAGGAAACGAGTTTTGTTAATCTTTGGGTTTTACAATTGAAAGCCACATGAATGTTGGTTACTTTTGCCTGATATGTTGCAGGTTCATCAGTTTACAATACTGTAAGGACTACTACATAAACTTAGAAATTAGTGACACCTATAAGTGCCGCTTTCAATTTTGACTGAGAATTGAAAACTCAAGAGACTTATTCTGCTAGTTTAAAAAGACGAAAAGCTCAAGTACGACTGAAATGTCCTTCGGAAGCTTTTGATATTTAGTCAATTCTTCGCAGGTTTTCAGGATGGAAACCACACAAAAATCATCAAAACCAGGGAAAATCCCAAATATTTTCGGCAACAAGATAAACATCTGTGGGTTTATACAACCTTACTTTGAAAACTAGCCAAACTAGTACGCAGTCGTGTCGAATGAATTGGAATATGCTTTCCGATGAGGCTGGTTTGTCTGAACAATAGTACCTTCTGAAAATAACAAGCGTTTAAGAATGTATTAAACATCGTTTTCTCAAAACAAAACAAAAATGTGTCTTGTCTTGTTTTGGTTTGGTGGGATTTTGCAGTTTTAAATCCCAGAATTGTAATTTGTTAGCTAGAAGCAGGACATCGTTACATTTAACAGAAAGAAATCTAAAAAAAAAAAAAAAAAAAAAAAAAAAAAAATTAAATGTTAAAATAATCCAAAAAATGCGGTTTCTTTAAAAA
>NW_015113007.1:97853-104035 GCF_001443285.1 Poecilia latipinna
CCAAAATTTAATTTTTTGGGTAAAAGGAGGGAAACGTTTAATTTAAAAAAAAAAAAATTAAAAAAAAAAAAAAAAAAAAAAAAAAAAAAGATTACATGTGTAATTAATCCACAGAATGCGCTTCCTTTAATGAAACACATTATATGGATTTAATGGCTTAAAATCATAAAAAAACAATAATATTCAGATTTTTTGAATGTGTCTGTAAGTGTAACAAAAGGGTCAATGTTTTCCATCTGATATGTTGTCTAAAATATTTTGGGAAACAATTTTGGCTTAACCAGTTTATGAGATTCACTTAAAACTGTTTATGGGGATTAGTTTATGTGAATACATGAGGAACACTTCATGTTCTTTTCACAGTACATAAAGCGTTGTTACGTCAGTCGTGATCGTTTTAACGATGCACATAAACCGTTGTTTCTGTGCTATTTAAACGACTATAAAACACATAAGGAATTTTCTTAAATCAAGACTTTAAGGCACCAATTTGGGATTAACTGATTTTTTTTTTTTCTAACCCACACAGGGCCAAAATTAAAGATGAAGTTGTGACTGAATCAGATCAGATCAGATCAGATCAGAATACTATATTCCAGCTTGTGCTAGCCACAACACTCTTCAGGACAAGAGTAGTTAGTTTAGGGGGGGAAAAAAAACAAAAAAAACTTCAAGTCAGCTACTTCCTGTTTTAGTGAAATGTTTTAAAATGAAGCCAGAGGAAACGCACCAGATGTAAGGAGTTATTTAAAAGGAAACAATGTTCTTCGCCTTGACGTGCTGGCTGTTCATTCAAGCTGCTCCAACATTGCATGACTTGGGTTGAACCTGGTTATTTAGATTTCAGTGGAAGCCAGAAAAGGGGAGAGGAATATAGCAGAGTTGCTCAATTTCGTTGTGAGCATTCAAGTTGTATGTCAAAGAATAATGGATTCAGAAATGCTGGTAACTTTTTTTTTTTTTTCCTCCGGAAATTTCAGAGGGAACGTACTTTATACTTTCTTAGCGGTACACAAAGAGAGTGATGCTTATGTATATACAGCTGAAATCAGAAGTTTGCACATACCGAATAAAATACTCTTTCATTTTCTCTCACTGCCTAAAGTTAAATCAGACCAAATAAGTCTTATTTTAGGTTTGTTAGAATTACCGAAATTATTTCCATTTGCTAAATTCCAGAAAACTCAGCGAGAAACAATTTTATATGTTTTGTTTTATTTGTTTTTTTGTAGCTGTATTTTATATATGTGAATATCTGGCAGGTAGTAGTTAGTATAGCACTAATCATTGTTCTAATTTTGATAGAGGGGCATCACCTTTGCTCCTAATGTAAATAACTGATATCCTGTCAAGACAAGAAGTCTAAGAAGAAACAATTTGGAGACCGCCTTACTATAGTTATTAAACAGAAAGCAGATACAAGCTGTATCTAAAGGTCGGAGCTCTACACAAACTGGTTGATTGGGAATCAGCCAGAAATCTCCAATGGTTACGTCTTTTGACACATTTCTATACATACAGGGTGCAAAATCTGCAAATAACCTCAATTATACCACATTAGATGTTTCTTACCAAGTTAAAGTATTCAGTGTTCTATTGGGGAAAAAAAGGATGGCAAATCAACAAATCAGATTTTAGAATGAATAAATGAATAAAGCAGCCAAAACAGAAGATTGATAAATGATCCCAAATGTAACTCTGTTAGAAATGTATTGACATCAGACACTGAAAACGTGCGCCATTTACTCAGAGAACGACTGAAACTGATCAAAGGCTCCAGATTATGACATGCAGGCCCAACAGTTTTGAATGGGACTGCATGTCGCTGTGGCTTTTTGACAAGAGGCCAACAGGTTTCCTGATTCTGACCACAGGATGTCTGTCTGACAGCTACTGGTGCCTGTGAAAAAATCAGGACTACCGGTTTGAGAATCCAGTCAGATTAATATTTTTGTTTTGTTTTTGTTCATTTTACATTTCACAACCAAAGACTTGCGTTCTACATTCAGAAGTTCTTAATAGGCTGAAGACTCTAAAACAACCAATATACCAGTACAATTAAATATCATGTGAATGTGAATATCTTGCATCTAAATTAGTATTAGGTGACAAAAATCTTCCTTCATCCATGTCTGTAAAGATGAATCTTATGTTTAAATTCAGGCGTCGTGGCTTGTCTCTTTTAAATCGTAACTTTTTCTCCCCCTCAAATCTTCTCACAGGGAACGGCGTTTGCAGTTGCGGCAACTGCGATTGCTGGGACGGGTGGACAGGAAATGCCTGCGAAATCTGGGTAGGAGCCGAGTACTGAGGAGAACATTAAGCCGGGGTCAAAAACTCGAGCTTCCAAAACGTCCCGACACGCCAGGAGGACCGTCAGCGTCCGGGACCAGACAGCACACCGAGAGAAGACTTAATATAGATGTAAATCTGCATAACACTAATATAATGCACTAATATTGCTCTGTCTTCAATTGTACTGGTTACAAAGTTTGCTTATTAAAACTGTATATTGTTGTTTTAAAAACACAGCCAACATATTCTAACGTAAACGTTTATGTTTTCAGAGCTGCTTTTCATGTATTATACTTTGAGAGAGGTTCCTTGTTTGAGATGGCAGCACTCAGCTGCCACCCCTTGAACTTTTTCCACAGTTTGCCACATGACATTTCGATGCATTTCAGTTGGAATATAAAGCAACTGATCAACCGCAACGTAGTGAATATATTTGTAAAGAGGAAGGAAAATGACACGTGGTGCTGAAGTGTTTTTTTTTTTTTTCCAAATAAAAGTCTGCAAGCAAGTCGAGCATGCATTTGTAGACCTTTGTTTTACTGCAGCTACAGCTGCAAGTCAGTGCAGGATGTTTTTTTTTTTTATTTTTTTTTTTTTTATAACGCTCTACAGCTCCCTTTTCCACATGTTTGCTTGTAAACAGGGTTTTTTCCTATGACCTTCTCTTAACATTAGCGTTCTTCTTGCCACTCTGAGATTTACAGTCAAATTTGAGCGCATGTGTAATAGTTACGCCGTCAACAGAGACCCACAGCTAAACTATGGATCTCTGAAGCTTCTCCAGAGTTTCCGCGAGCCTTTTACCTGCTTCTGATCGATGCTCCGCTTGCCCGACCTGCCGTTTCGAGCAGATGGCCACGTCTTGGTAGGTTTGAAGTCGTGCCATGCCATTTCCATTTTTGAATCCTGGGTTGAAAATTTCCTCTGTCAGATGTTCAAACTCCAGAAACTGTTTAGGAAAAATTGTGATTTTTAACTTATTTATTTATTTATTTATTTATTTATTTTTTTTTTTACCTCTAACCTGTGTTCCATGGTTTTTTAGGATGCTGCTTTAACCTCTAATGTTCTATATCAAACATCTAAGACCTCGAATGATCAGCTGAATTTATATTGAGATGGAAACACACAGATGGTCTCCGTTAGCATCGCATTTGGTGCGACTTGATTTTATTGTAGAATAAAATGGGGTCAATGCATGCAACACTTTTAAAGACTTTTGGAGGCTCACGTGGCTTTTATTTAATGGTACTTGGAACGAAGGGAAAAGAGAGAGAAGGGGAAGACATGCAGCAAATGACCCAAGGCCAGGTATCAAACCTGGGACAACTGTACCCTCTGTATTTAACACACCCAACATTTTAAAAATGTTTATTGCAAAATATTTCTGAAACTATTTATCCTCTATTTTTATTTTCACAAGTCTGTGACTATCCCACAAAACCCTGATAAAATGAATTCAGGTTTGTTGTAAAAATAAAAACATATATATATATATATATATATATATATATCAAATAAATTTTTGCTCTTTACATTAAAAATGCAACTACTGGTGAGACATGCAGTGGCAGTGGAGATAATTGCAATTTCTAAATTCAACTGAAAGATTTCTTGAAAGCTTATTGATTTACTCTTTGAAGTTTTTTATTTCTTTTTCATAATAAAACATTAAATGTGCCGCATGACACAACATTTTGCATGGAAAACAATGCGAAGACCTTAATCATACATGGTTACAAATTTTGATATAACATGACATAACTCCAATGAGCATACTTGCAATGGTATAGTATATTATATATATATATATAAATATTTTGAAAACAAATCATTTTAATAGTGTATGCTCCTCTCCGTCGCAGGAAATCAACCCAAAACAAGCTGGCCGTCATGTCGATCTACACCATCCTCGCAGTGAGAAGGTTAAGGTGGAGGAAACAAAGTGGAGGGCATAAATATTTCAGTCGTGGCATGCTGGATGGCTCATGTCACTTCAAAACATGGTTGAAGGGGATGGGAGCTGCATCACCAAAAAAGAGCTCAGTCAGCACTTGAAAAAGCGACCAATCAGAGGTCACAAAGAAAAGGTTTTATTTCTACTTTGGCCTTTTTTTTTTTTGTCATGCTTAAATGAGCCAACCCTTTCTGTTTTCTTTGTCCTCTCAAAAATGACAAGTGCAATAATATACTGCACACTATATTGCATTAGGTATTAAGTTACTGACATTACAGTAGGCATTTATATAAATATTTTATTCAGCATGTTGTATATGTGTATACAACAAACACAAACTGTATAGTTTAGACAAACTCATTGCATATATTATGTAAAATCTGCGGCACATACCAACAGTTCTTGATAGACATAGCCTACTACATGCAGTTCATCAATGCCGTCCTCTCTCCCCATGCAACAGATGGAGCGTTATGCAAAACAAAAAGGTTACGAAATCAAGCAGTAAAAAAAAAAAGTTACAGTTGCAGTGAGATTTATTCAAACCCCATGAAGATTTTAGAAATTCGAATTGAGTTTTGTCAGAGAGGAGGATTCAACTTTTTTTAATGCTTTGAAGGCAAGTCTCACAATTACCAACTCCTTGCAGAAGTGCTGTTTGGGTCATAGAAGCTCAGACTGCGCAATAAAAGTGGAAACATCATCAAGGCCTGTTTGCCGTAATTAAGAGCTTCATTGTGATTCCCCGTTAGCTTCAGCAACAATGCGTACGTCCACGCCGCCCACGAAGGCAAGTTGCAATTCTGGGACATGATTGCAAAGGAGATGAAGAAGTTTTCATAAAAGCAGAGAAAGGGGATTGTTTCATCACACCTGAGGGGTCTTAGATACAAAACTGTTGTTTTTTTTTTAAGAAACACTTCGAGAGACATCATCGGGAGCATTAGAAAGAGGTTTAAAACATATGGAACAGCCCAACAGGGACCCTAAAAGCAACTGTGTGACTTCCAGCACAACTCAAAAATGTTCCAATAAATATTTATTCGTTATTAAATTATCTCCCAACCACACATCAGTGCAGCTTCTTTTAGGGGTTGAATATTTCTGAGTGCAATTGTAAATTGACTTTTGAAGAATATTTCCTCAATCCAAAAAACAAAACAAAAAAAAGAACAACTTGATTACAAGAAAAACAAAGCAAAACCAGTTGGGATCTGGAAGTAGCAGCACACACAATCCATACACGAGAGAAATGAGAAACAAACAAACATAAAAACAACAGAGATTTTAACAGATGTACATTTACACACCAGTCCTTTACAAAAATAATTTCAGCCTTGAAAGAACCACTTATCCGGACTGCGTGGCCAGAGCATGTAACCAGCCCAGCATGTAGAGTTTGTAGAAGTAGAGGATGACTGGCTGCAGCAAGGGCAAAAACATCCGCCCTGCATACAACTTCAGCCATTCGCAGCCTCTGGGTGTGTTTGTGTGTGTGTGTGTGTGTCAGCACACCGATTTTGAACTGCTTTTTTTTGTCGTTTGTTTCTTCTTTTTTTTTTTTTTTTACAAATACATAAGTGTGTCTCAATGACATTTGATGAGCTATAGTAATAATAATAATAATCACAAACTGAACATGTATAGCTAAAATAAAAACAGAAAAACGTGTTTACCATGACAGTTTTTGTAATATGGTTGCACTTTTAGCAGCACACAGCAGCAACAACAATCTACTTCCTATTATAAATCGTACCTAACAAAACAAAAACGATCAAGAAATCTGTCGAACAAACCCACTAACAGTGGTGATGAAAATGCAAAACAAAGTGCAACATGCCCGTCCAAGCCCCTCTCGGCCCCCCCCCCCCCCCACCCCCCCCCCCCCCCCCCCCCCCAACCAAAAGGAAAAAAAAACCCCCCCTCTCCC
>NW_015113007.1:107216-165931 GCF_001443285.1 Poecilia latipinna
CCTCCCCACCCCCAGCCCCAGCCCCCACACTCATACGAAGTGAAGAACAACGGCCCCCTGTCCCTTGCTTCCAGGTAGAAAACACATGCACATGAGTAATTTAGGTTATACGTACTTCCCTCGCAAAAAAAGTGACATCAGTCAAGACCGCTGCGGGTCAAGAGGAGTTGATTCTTCCCAACGAATAACAAATGCTGTCACAGTGAAAGCTTTGATGGATTAAATCTGAGAGCGAGTCAGATTTGAATTTTGTTTTTTTCCCTCTTTTTTTTTTCTTTTTTGTATTTATTAAGATGAAGTTCTTCTTGGGATGAAAAAAAAAAAAAGGACTTTGGTTGTTTCAGAATGAACACATCTGAGTGTCGGTTTCTCGATGGATAATGCTACGCGCCCTACATGTGGATCTATCGGGTGAGTGAGGCACCTTTGGCCCAGTGGGGACTGGGATCTTGTTTTTGCATGCCGGGAATCAAGGTCCAAACAGGCACGTGATAGGCCAAGATGATCATTACTGGACTCTGCATGCTGAGCTAGGAGACAAATCCTTTTTTATAATAATCTTAATAATAATAATAATAATAATAATAATAATAATAATAATAATATATCATCTAGTCCTTTAAAAAGTTATGATTTTTAAAAGTAATTTCTCCCTAAGTTTTATACAGACACACAGATGCACTAAAAGCCATCTGGGGTACAACTGCTGCAAAGTGGGAACAGCAGTGACCTTGTCCATGCTTTAGATCGCTGAACCAAATAGGGACGCAGCACGTATAAATAAGACCTATTGGTTGTCAGCCATGTTTGTTTTCTCTGCTTTTAAGTAGATGCCGCCATAACACGGCCGCCGTTTGCTGCAGTTATAGACCATCTGGGTCGAAGCCACAAAGCCTTGCTTCAGTGTCCAAAGAAGTCGGTGAATGAGGAACTGAGGCCTACAAGGCCTAGAGATATTTCCTAGAGCCCACGCTCTGAAATAAGGTTAAAGAAAAATAGACTTCAGGTTTTTTTTTTTTCTTCTTCTTTTCCCTTTTTCCTTCGTTCACTGGAGTAGGCGGACCGAACCGCCGGTGGGACACAGATAGTGATATGTATACACCATTCCTTACAGCGCTCTCCTACCCACCCACACGCACATCTGTTTAGAAATATTTGTGTTTTTGTGTGAGTGAGCGTGTGTGTGTGTCTGTGTGTTTGTGCATGTACAGGGAGCTCCTCGCATTGATTGCAGCCACGGTAATTAGCACTTCATCAACTATGATTACGGGAGCCGTCTGCCAGCCTCCGATGTGTTTCTATGAGCCGCGGAGAAGCTGCACAAACTTTCTTCGACTGCTTTTCTTTTTTTTTTTTTTTTGGTGTACGCATGTCGTAGACAAAACAAAACAAAACCAAAAAGGAAAAAAAAAGTTTATTTGGGCTCTTTCAAGTGCGTACTGGTATGCTTCAAAGTTTGTTGTGTTTCTTAGAAAAAAATCATACAACTCCTCTTGCAAAAAGTTTTCTAGTTTCCCTTTTGACAAAAACTAACTGTATGTTGACCAGCATTAGAAAGAGAAGGAAAGGGGAACGTACTTGTAAAAAATATAGGACAACGGTCCAAATATTTACTCTGTCTATACAGTCTCTATCCCAGAACAAGGCTGGTGAACTGTGATATAGAAAATAGATCTGAAGGTACACGGCCTCCGCTCTGACAGGGCATTATAGAGAAAGGAGGTCCTTCCGACGAAGCCAGCCAGCATCAAGCGTCAGTGTGAGCCGCGTGTCATTCAGTTCAATTATCGCAATTTCAAAGGGATCTAAAGGCATTACAGGATCAGAGGTCTTCTTCCCTCCTGTGCTGGACAGGCCGAACCATCGCAGAATCAGTCTGTGCTGACATAGCCAGAGAAAGGAAGTAGGAGGAGGAGGAGGAGGAGCAAGAGAATAAGAGAAGGGAGTCTCGGCTGGATGTTATCCGCAGGAAAAAAAAAAAAAAAAAGAGGGTTTGGAGACTAGCTGGAGAAAAAAATTAAAAAAAAGAACCTCGCCTCTGTTTACATTCCTCCCCTCCCGCACATGCACTCCCACCAGGCACTGGTCAGGTGTGGCTATGTGGCTGGTTTGTCGGGCTTGCTGACAGGTTTGCCTCCGTTCATCACCACCGGCTCGCTTGTGCTTTTACTGGGAGGCACGGCCGCCTTGGGCACCGTCTCTCCGACGTCGTGCAGCGATGGCTCTCTGTACATGGCGACTGGAGGGAGACAAACGGGGAGATAAGACGAAAGCCGTTAGCAGTGATCTGTCCTCTTCCTCTTTATTGAGTTGAGATCTGTTCCTGAATAATATGTTACGTACAAATTAAATACTTTTTTAAAGAAACATAAAAACTACTCTTAAAAGTGCAATTTCCTGATGTAAGAAATGGTACACTCAATAAAGGTTAAGATTCTATACTTTCATTCTGATTTATTTATTCCTTGACTTTAAATCTAAGTACCAGCTTTTCGACCCAAAAAGAAAAAAAAAGAAAAAAAACAGGCTCCCCTCTCCCATTTTGCAGCTTGCACACCCCAGCTGTATTACCGCATTGACAAGACACTTCACTTTGTTTCCGTGTTTCGAATGACGGGCGGCAATCAGGGCCGGCGGCTGATGAGAGCGACGGTGGCATGTGCAGGACCATCAACATTTCATGCTGCACTCACAGAGCTGTCTCTGCCTCCTATAGCGCATCCCTCCAGCAGCGGTGCAGTGAATCAGCACACAAATACGAATACATGTCGAATGCAGTCGTTTCGTTTACAGCGGGCATACCATCGGTAAGTCTTCTATCAGGTCTTATTGTGTGAGACAGCTGTCTTGGTATATCACAAGGATCACGGATGTTGTCGCGCTCAGCGTTTTCAGTTTTCTATGTTTAGCAAGCAACATATTTGAAACGTGCTCTGCTGCACAGTCAGTTGGACGGCTAGCAAAGCTTGCTGCATTAGTGACCTCTGGGGAAAAAAAAAAAAATCCATTTACCAGAAGGTTGTACAACCAAAAAAATTAAAAAAATTAAAAAAAGCATCGCGATGATAAATATATTCAAGCGTCGCGTTCGAGTTATATTTTAATGGAAAAATTTGAAACCCAAGTAAAATGTCTTGGATGCAGGGCCTTGCACATGCAGTCACACTGCAAACCTTTCACGTTTGTTGCATTATCGATACAAACATCAATGTATTTTATAATGATTTCACATACTAGACCAAAACAAAGTTGTGCATTACTGTATTGTGAAATGGAAAAAAAAAAAAAAAAAAAAAAACGATTCACTGCATTTTTACACATAGAAACCTAAAATGTGCATTTGCATTACATCCCTTGAGGAATACTTTGAGGAACTACTTTTTACTACAAATACAGCTGCAAGTCTTTATTTTTTTGGATATATCTCTCCTAGTATCGAACACCTGAAGGCTACCACTTCCCCCCACTCTCCTTTGCAGACTGAGCAGAGCAGATGTTTTTGGACATTCATTCTAAAACTCGATTACAAAGAAACAACACTTTTTTCTGTTTCTTTTCAGATTTTTAATTGTAAACAGTTCCAAAACCGTGTATCATCTTCCTCTCCATCTCAGTTCCCTCTACTTTGCGTCGGTCCATCACATAAAACCCTAAAGGAATATTCTAAAAAATCTGCATCTGAGGACGCTACAGTGTGAACTAAAATGCCACGGAGACGTTTGCTGAGCTCACGTACCTTCTAATGGCTTGGGCAGGAAGTGAGCAGCTGGTTTGGTTTTTTTCACTCGGTTCCCCTTCATGGCTTGGCCCTCCTTGTTGAGCCCCAGGAACCATGCTCTCCCTGACTCCTGCTGTCTGTACAGCATGGACGAGTAGATCACGTAGTAGTTCTCGAACACTGACTCTTTGAACTTGCATTCCGCTGTAAATAGTTCCTGCAGAGACGGGCGAAAGAAGCACATTGCAGGTGTCACGGATTTTAAGATCAAAGTTAATCCGAAAGATTTATCCTCACGATTTTTAAACAACAAGCAGAAGAATTGTAATTTACACAGCGTGGGTGGGGTGGGGGTCACCTGGGCAGCGTTTCACTCGTGTATCGTGCTCACGGTGAACAGAAAATGGCCTTGGCATGTGGGATGAAGCTCATGTTCGCTGCCTGACTTGAAAAGGACGAGCTCCGCACAGTGTCCCTCGTTATAATCATCTTCAATGAAATGCTCCCCTCATGCTCTCCTTGGCCTTAACCCTGACATCACATGTAAAAGCCATCGTCTCGCCAATTAGCGCATGCTCCAGGCAGAATGTGTGTATTGTTCGGCGTCGACATCGACGGAGCTGGTAACGAGAAACCCAGTCCACCCAGATGTCAAGCTGATCCCGCTTTGCCGTTTCATCTTTCCTCATCTCTTTATTTAAAGGAAAAACGAAAAACCCAGAAACGTCTAAACGTGATCTTTCCTATTGAATATATTTCAACTGACAGCTACTTAATTATGAATACTAAACTTTCTTCGAATCATGACAGAAATAACCCAGTGATTACTCTATCCTTCACACCTCGGCCAGGCAGTGACAAACGATCACCGAGGCACCTCCTCTCTCTCTGCTGTTACCGATCCATCTTTGACAGTATGGCAAAAAGAGAAAAAAAAAAAGCATTTCTGCGCTGTCCACACTGCCAGGCTAAAAATAAAGCCTTTCATTTGGGGGTAAATTAATCAAAGAGCACTCATCACAATGGAGAGGTCCAGCACATCTGTGGGGAGTATTTCATACTGTGCTCAACCACAGAACCACTGGCATATACATCATAAAACTCCTATCCGCTGTGCACTTCTGTAGTTCTAATAGTCAAAGTTAAAAGTTCTTTTTTGCTTTCTTAGTTAATAGGTTTTCTAAAGTAACAGGCAATTAGCAAATTGGAGAATATTTACGAGCACCGTCGTGTGGTTTCTGTGGAGTTAATGCATAGATGGTAATCAGTGAATATTTGTACAAATTTATTTTGAGTCTGTTTTGATTCCAAACAGATAGCAGGAGGTGTCTCCAACATATTGGAGGCGTCTCAATATGATCCCAAGTATTGGCTTAGGGCTCTAAAAATGTAATTTTGAAATTGTCGGTGTCGAGAGTCCTCGAGTCCCAAATTCAACAACAACCTCACAAAGGTGGCCTCGAGTTGTCGGTGGCCTCTTTGTGATTTTACGTCAGGAAAAAGCCCAGCAAACCATTTGACTGACTATTCTTAAAACAATCTCAACTTATTTTTTATGTGCTCTGCTTTGAAAATGGTATTAGTGTTTCTATAACACTAATACCATAGAAAAACTGCATGGATTGCAACAGTTTCCCCGTCTGTCTGCAACAGCTGACCAGCTTGCTTTAATAAGGCAGCTGTCAGTGTGGGAGAAATGCAGCCGAAACTCTAGCGATTGCATTTTATGACATTCAAAGCAAAGTTCTTTGGGTCTGGATGTGCTTCTGTTGTGAAAACTGTGTGTAAAATGAGGTCATTGAGATGAAATTCACAGCGTCCTGCTCCGCTACGACCAGGCTCCTTAGTTTTCAATAACTGTGGCGTAACAAAAAAGTAACATACCTCGTCTTGGAAAGGCTTCGTACGTAGAGCATAACCAGGTGTGTTACTTTTACGATTCCATTATGTCACTGTCTCATTTAAGTTTATTTCTTTTTCATCTGGGACATTCTGTGAATTAAATTTCAATTCTCCATACGTGAACCCAACCGATAACATGCGTTTAGCTAAATTGTTCGAATACAAAATGATGGCTTCAATGTCACTTCAGAGTGTGAGATAGTCGTGCTTTTACTGGGTCGCTGCTGCAATGTGAGTCAATGTTGTTTTTCATGATCACCTAGAACTGACTCTTGCGCAATAGGTGCAAGTCCATTTGACTAACTTTATTGAAATATTAGTGTGATAGGACATTATTGGACAAAAAGCCTAAATGTCAGATCAGTATTCAAGGCAAATATATATTTATTTGGAACATCCCTATTAAATGTGAAGACAGTTTCAAATAAAAATGTAAAAATGAATGGGTACTAGATTGTCTCGTCTATGTTTGCTGTTCTAGGCTGTTCTGATTGGTTAGCTGCACTGACACAAGTCACCTGTCAACTTTGTTGTTGGCATTTTCAGAGAGTTAAGCAATATTTGTGGCCAAATCCTTAGGATGTTTAACACAAGTTTACTTCTAACTTCAAATTTTTAGTCCACTGAAAGGCAAAATTGAAAAAAAATGACTAAACTATCGATAGAGAAGGCGCTGACAATGAAAGAAGTGTCACAGTGAGTATCTATTCGAAGTGCAAAGTTTCTCCAGTACTGACAGTTTATTTGTTTCCTGGTTACAAGTTAAGTTGAATAACTTACAAGTTATTCAACTTGTAAGTGAATAACTTACAAGTTGAATAACTTGTAAGTTATTCAACTTGAATAACTTACAAGTTATTGTAAGTTACTGGTATGGTAGAAAATAAAAATAAATAAATAAGATACACTTTGTCTTTAAAAATGTCGTTAACACTTTATTTGAAGGGGGTTGAATAAGACTGACATGACACTGTAATAAACATAACACCTGTCATGAATATGAATAAGCCTTCATGAATATTTATGACTGTTGTCATAAAGCGTCATTCGGTAAATTATGACACTTTTAATACAAAGTTGACATTATTCAAAATGTCTTTGTTATGACAACTTGACATTAACCAAGAAATCATTACTGATATAAATTTGTTATAAAAGTATTACTGATTGCACTTTAAAAATTAGGTAACTTTATGTTATTAAAGGTAAAGTTTAAACAGTAATGTCAAACTGCGGCACATTTTGCTGTTTACGACCAGTTTTGAACTCAGGACACACACTCTCTCATGATTATCATCTAATTACTCCTGTCAGAGCTTCTTCTCCAGACAGCATTTGGCTGACAAGAGGAGCTGAGCAAGAAGAAGCAAAGAGACGTCTCGGGTGACATTAATGAACCCAGGGAGCACCCAGCTGTATTTTGAGTGTCCTCTGTATCCTTGGTCGAGGACTTGTGGGCATCTCTGAGTGGAGGGCTCGAATGCATAATGCGGCGCGACAGCAACAGCTGACATGTCGGAAAGCTCCAGAGGAGGAGCGTGTTCAGTTCCAGCTGAAAACAGTCAAAGCAGCTACAGCAGGGACTGAAGGGTCAGAGCGGTGATTTGTTGCATGTGGGGTGATAAATGTCCAGACTTTGCTCTGTCTGCTGAGAGATTCTGTTGCACAAGAGATGTACGATCCCACTGTTCTCGTTGTAAACGGTGGGATCAGAAACAGGACTGAAAGCAGACAAAACAATAGATTTATGGTCGCTTTGATGGCTGAAGTATTAAAAACTGAGCCTTATATGACTTCAAGATGAGGGTGTCTCAGCTGCAAATATTAAATAATAGCTTAAAACAGCTTTTTCTGTGCATGCTTTGAAAATATGAGAAGTGTTCAAGTAAGCAGGTGAGGGACTGAGATTTATTTACAGAATTGACCTCGACTTGTAAAATTATACACATCCCAAGAGTATTTTCAAATTGTATCACATTATGTCTAAAACCTTAAATGTATTCTATTAGGATTCTGTGCAATAGGCTGTCACAAAATTTTAAAGTGTTAGGAAATTGAAGCATGACTTTCAAAAATGCTCTATAATCGTTAAAAAAATCTGACAAGTGTAGCATGAATTTGTATTTAGCCACTTTGATGGGAGTAAAGATGACAACCGGAAGATGGAGGACCATCCAGAGAGGGAAAGTTGAAGACAGGCGCAGACCTTTACCTTACTGCAGGACAGCAACCCTAATCATACAGCCACAGCTCCAGTGGTTTTCATAAATAATATTTATGAGTTTGAGTGGCCCAGTAAAAGGTTAGACCTAAAGCCAAAGGACAAACCTGTCTCCCTGTGCACAATCTATTTCACTAGACTAACAAACCCGGTAGAGACGCATCCCAGAAGACTTGCAGATAAATGTGGTTCTACAAAAATTGGAGTCGGGGGCGGGGGGCTGAATGCAAACTGTGTGGCACACTTTCTAGCTTTCATTTGTTCAACATTCAACAAAACCACATCCGCAAGACATTATAAATCATTTATTACAGAGGATGTGTTTATTTTTAAAACAATGCGCTGCTTGAGCTTTAGCCAGCTATCATAAGCAAAAGGACATTTCCCCGAACCAAATAAAATCTGGTCTAAAATGATGGCTAAACATGCCCTGTTCATGCATTAACAAACCACAAACCACAAAACAAAGCAATAAAATGACTCCCCCCCCCACTTGTGGTTTCGAGAGTTACTTTAAATTGTTAATCACTGACATTTTTCCCTGATAAGGTGAGCCGAAACCCCATCTAGGTTCCTGTAATAGCCCACATCGTTCAGACGGCAGCCAGGTTTGGCACGGCGGTGATTACTTATGTAACACATACAAAACAGCCCTGAGTAGAAGTAATCATACAAGCTGGTGCCAAGGCCGTAATTGTTGCTAATCAAATGCCTTCACATAAGCACAAGTTGCTTTTTTTTTCTTCTTCTTCTTCTTCTTCTCCTTTGTTTATGGAGGCTGAACATGCGGAGGTGGTTTGCTTGTGGAACGAGAAGGCCACTGTAATCAGCTTCATTTGTAGCTCAGAGCGGCGAAGGCAGCCGATGTCAGATGCATTGTTTACTGCTGATGTTTTAAGTGTGTCAGTGGCGCGTTGAAGGCTTTTACCGCGCTCATCGTGTTGCCACAAATACATTTCCTTTTCCTTCTGACATTTTTCCCCTCATTTCATCACATTAGCACCCAGAACTCAAGGATACCTAGGCACTGCAGACAAGAGACTCTTTTTTTTTTTTTAGCAAATTATCATGAAGAACTTGTTTGAGCTGCAGCCATAAAGGCGGCCAACCCATCTGAAGACAAAGTAAACACATTTGTTACATTTTGCTGCTGTTCGTCAAAAAGGTAGAAAAGGCTTTGTCAACAACAGTGGCGTGGAAAAGTGAACCCAAACATGTACCTCTTCAACCCCTGGGACACGATAATACGTAAAAACATGTGTTTTCATGCAAAACTAGAAAAGGTGCATGTTTGATGCAAAACAAGGGCTCGTCGTGTTGTATTTAATTTATCTTCTGTAGGAGTTGGAAGTAGCACATTTATGAAATATGACATAGTCTTTCTCTTTTATGTGTAACAGGTAGAAACCTGAAATGTGAATCTCTTGCTGATTGCATGTTTTTACGTGATGGTTGGCGTTAGAATGTAGATTTGGACGAATACTTTACCCAAAATGTCTAATTTTAATGAATGCAACTTGAAACATTTTGAGCAGTGTCATGAACTACACCTAGAAAACCCATATGCTTTTCTAATGCAAAGAGATTCACTTACAATTTTCAACAGCGTTACACTGTTTCTGTCTTTCTCTGTGATAACAAAGAAGGGCTACAAAGTACTGCTATTTTCAAATCTTCACTACGTTTTCACACAAAAAACCATAATTCCTAGAAAACACACAGCAGTGTTTGAAATGACATTTTGTGCCTATTTAATGTCTTTTTAGCTTTAATTCGACTGTTTGATAAAAAAAAAAATGTCACAAGCTCTTGGACTTTGAAGGACCTAAAAAACGAAACAAAGCTTCACTCGCCTTACGTTCACAACTGTCTCCCGTCTGATTCTGGCCAACATCTAGTGCTTTGGGAAAATATGGGTGATATTGAAGGAAAACAAAGTGAAGGAGACTCAGACACAGCATACACTTTCACACCAGTGGAAAATCGAATCATTTCTGAGGCACCAAATGGCTGATTTTCTACCCGCTCAATCTCCCCCGCCTGGCGCTCCACCTCAGTGGCTCCTTAGCATGTGATTGGCCATGCTCTGAATGGAAGGGCCATAATTGACCTTGGCCACAGTCAGCGTGAGAGGCCAAAACTGCTCAGCCCTTCATAATCAGCACAGCAAAAAGACAGAGACGACAATAAAGAGCAGCCACAGCAAACCACAAGGACTTGCTTTTTTATATATATATTATTTCATCTTTTTTATTTTTTTAAACACAAATTGGGGCAGATCGACCAGGGGAAAGAGCTCTTTGGAAAAAAAAAAAATAACATGAATAAAAAGCTGGAAGAAAAACAGAGCCAGAAACAATTGAAAATGATCTATGATTAAAAAAAAAGAAAGTGTGCTTTTGCAAACACTCATTAAGAGGTTCAAACTGCAAGAAATGTTAAGGCATACAAAACTGTAAATGAAAATTAGAAAAGATTAAAATGGAGATGAGTGGAGGCTCACATGAGGAGAGGAGGTGTAACAGTATGCAAAGAGACTGCTCATATTCCCACTGAGGGAACCAAGAAATTGTTTATTAATGCTGCAAGCATGAAACCTATTAATCCATAGAAAATAAAAAAAAAGGTCAACCTGCAGAGAGAGCTGGGCGACATCGACGATGCTACCCAGCTCTCATATGTATGAAAGTCACGTAGACAGAGTGTGCAGACAATGGGAGGCTCAGCAGATCTCTCTGATTCTGCAACTCCGAGAAGGAGGAAGGGTCGTCGAATAAGGGAATTTTTGAACAAGGCCTAAAGCAGTGTTTCTCAACCCTGGTCCTCAGCGCCCCCCTGCTCTGCATGTTTTAGATGTGCCTCTATTCCAGAACAGCTGATTCAAATGATTGCATGACCATTAAATACTGCAGAAGCCTGTTAATCACCCAGAGATACAATTCAGGTGTGTGGCAGAAGGGAAACACCTAAACCAGGCAAGACAGGGGGGCGGTGAGGACCAGGGTTGAGAAACACTGGCCTAAAGTAAGGCTTTCTGTTTTGGATCATGACTGACCTAAATCCACGCGGCATGGTTAGAAACAGATGTTAATTTAAAAATAAGAAAAAAATAACACATATGTTCCTATATGTTTGGTTGTAAGGCAAGGAATTGTAGGGGATTCACACAACATGGTCACCTTAAATAATGATACCTTTGTGTATTTTAAGCAGAATTGAATAAAACATAAGTGATTTTTTTTTTTAAAAAGGGAAGCAAAAAGTACTCCAATTATTTCTTAAAACTGAGTAATATAAAGTATTGACTGTTCTTAAGAAATAAATATGAGTAAGTAACGTACTAATAGTACGATGGTTCGCAATAAAAAGGTCAACAGAACCTGACAAGATTTTAGCAATTTCTTTGGTCCTCATTGGTCCTGTTTTGTTTTTGCAGACAAAATAAAACTCAAACCAGCTTTGACTAGTTCAAACCCAGGAAAACTTTCTGATTATTCATCAAGTTTGATTCCTATGAAAAGGAGCTTTAGTCTTTTGATGAACTTTCCCTCAATACATCTGGTAGTCTACAGGTATATATATATTTTTTTTGTTTTGCAGCAAGTAGATATTGAATGTTTTATAGTATTCAGCAAAGGGCCAGATTTTCTATGATGATAAATATTAATCTAAAAGAGATGAGTATTCTTCATTATGAGTGCAATTGTTAACTCAATAGAAAGGCACATGTGCTATTAGTGCTGATTAGCTAACTTTATTAGTGTCACTGCACAACGCAAAAGAACAAAAACCTTATTTAGAAAACTTTAAGCTTTTTTTTTTTTTTTTTTTTTACACATGAACAAAAAACTGCAGCAGTTTTGAAGTATACAAGCGCTAGAAGCACTTACTCTTTCAGTCAAGTTTGCCCAAAGGCAAAGAGCCATTAACACTGAACCAGTACAGCTCCCCTGGCTCATAACAAACCCATCACTCACCCTCGAATTCCCGACCCTTTTCTCAAGAAGAGCTTTAAAAAAAAAAAAAAAAGATGATCCTGTAACGTCTGACGACCAATAAATGTTGAGGTTTATGTTGGCGTGAAGCGCCCTGCAGGTTGAATTGAAACAATTCGATGCCATTAAAGAAAATAGATGGCAAAGAATTATCCATTTTCCAAATGGTCGTTCCAGGGAAACAATAAGCTGATATCAAAGGGAAGATACAAATGACATATGATATACAGCGCAGTGCAAATACACATCTGCTCTCTGAAAAGCTTTGGCATAAATCACTGCACAACGTTGCACATGCCAGAAAAAGTAAGGCAGCACTGAAGGAAAACATTCCGGCAAGCAAAAACAGTGTCACTACCCACTCCTGCGTGAGCAAAGTGTCAAGTGTGTGTGTTTTGTCCACTTTGCGAGTGTTGATCTATAAACTGGTGGCAGATTGGTGTCAAGACTGATAGATGTTTTTGGTTAGATTGGCTGGTCATCTTTTGTCAAATAAGCCACTAAGTCGATAGTGCAACAAGCTCCTACGGATGTTTTAGACAGGCAGCACGAACGCCCACATAGTCTGGGCAACACTCTTGCCGATCTAAGCACACACAAAAAAAAGGCAGAGAGAGAGAGAGAGAGAGTGAGAGAGAGAGAGAGAGGATGACTGTCCACAGAAAACATACAGAGCTGTGAAAAAGTACTCGCTCCCTCATGGAGTTTTTCTCACCAAACAGATGTTATTATTAGACAGAGATAACCTAACTAAGTACAAAAGGCAACACTCAACTGATTATTTCATTTAATAGGAGAAAACGGGTATCCCAAAACATGCGGAAAAAATAATTGCCTCCTAAGAATGGGTCGCTTCCTCTTTAGCGTTGATAATTGCCGCAAGGTTTGGTAAAACCTGGTGCTTCATACGTCACCGTAGCGCTATTCAGGTCCACTCCTCTTTGCAGAATTATTCTAATTCAGCCACGTTAGAATATTCATAATAACTATGTACAGACTTATTAAGGCGATATTAAGGCATCTCAATTTGAGATCTATTAAAACATCAGTCTTTATGGTAATAATAACAATGAAATTGTATGCCACCAGATCACCTTCAAAATAACATCTAATTTTGACATAGACAATCCCCAATGCAAGTTAGTGCAATACTCTAACTGTAACCAATGGCAAACTATACATCCACGTATAGAAGAATGCGTGTCTTTATTATTTCATGATTATTTCATGTGAGTGTGAAACTCCATACATCTGAAGCGTTAACCGATATGTAGCTGTAAGGTCTCTGTAGTAACTGTACAATGTGACATATATAGCAATGTCACTGGATTACAAATGGGCTATGAATTCAAAGATAATTCAGCATCTTGTGACAGGATCATGCTGCTCTATTGAGCTATGAAATCATTTATCTTGATGTCGTCAGAGCTTTATCATAGCTCCTGGACAGAGGAGCTATGTTCTGTCCAGGAGCTGAAATATACTAAAAGAAAAAAAAAAAAAAAAAAACTGTCATTACAACCTCAAAAATAAATCCCTTATTTTGCTCAGGGATAAAAGCTTCTATTTTCATAGGAGCAGAGGCAGAGGAAAGAAAAAACGGGTGCAATTTTGTCTGGCACACCTGCATTGTTTGCTCTTTCATCTTTCGTGACACCTTTGCACCGAGTGGGTGGAAAGGCACAGTGGAGGTTATGTGCACACAGCTGAAATCCAACAGAGCAAATACGGTTCTGGGTTTGGTGCAAAATTGGGCGGAAGCGCCGCCTCTTATCACGAGTGCAGGGAGCGTTTAGATTTTACATGGTTTAACCGATGCTAAGTGTGGAGCCTGCGCGATTCAGGAGGGGCCAATAGGATTCACGGGGGTCTTGGAACATGGCGGGGATTCATCTACGGCGTCACCAAAAGAAATGTAACACCGTATTTATAAATATCATGGCATCTTATGCTGGAGCATATAATTGTTTTTTTTGTTTTTTTAATCTGTCATTTTTTTCTTGCAAAGGTTGTCTTGTTCAAAGGTCAGATTCACCAGGAAGGACAAATCTTTAACTAGTTTTTTTTTTTTTTTTTTGTTCCACTTAGTTGTCCCTTTACATTTGGCATGTTGGTGAAGTGGCATGACGGTCGTATTACCGTTTGTGTGAAACATACATGCAGGGTTTCCCCCAGTGTATCACAAGCCTGGCAGGTCACCGGGCTTTACTCCACCAACGTAGCTTGTTTCTTTTAAATATTGTTTTTTTTTTTTATATACCACTAACAGTGAAAGCAAAGACAGCTTAAGCCAGGTTTACGGCTGACACACTGAACTGGGTGCGAGGGTGCAAGGACCAATCGCACCATCCCGGCCCGTTGAACACATGGAAAGAATAATTTACTGCCATCTACAGCATGTTTGTTCTTGGAAACGTTTGGGCGAATAAAGTCACATCCTAGTGTGCAAAGGGGAAGAGGTTCATTTGTGTCTGCAATTGTGAATACATGTCATAACTCACTGATGTACTTTTCTCTAATGGCAGGTATACAAACTGAAGTCCAGTGAGGAGAGAGGTTTGTTTCCTGCTCAGCATTGCTACCAGCTTTGTGCCACCTGCTGAAGTCTCTAAAGATGACCTGACAAATAAATTTAAGGAGGTCGTCGCAACAGACTCTGAGAAAAGAACAAACATCATTTGGCTCAAAGTTGCCGTCGGTTGTGTCTCGGGCCTCAAGAGTCTGAGCTGACCGCAGAGGACTGAGGTGTGGCACTTGATTATTGGCTTGCACAGCATGAATTTCCTGCAACATCTGTTCCGTCCAAGAAAGGACAGCCCTCGCGCTTACCCCAGAGTCTGCCTCTGACTACATGGGGGACGGTCCTTCACCACGGTGGTCCGAACACAAAGGAACACACAGTGAGACACCCAGCAAGGCCTGCAAGTACTTGACAATCCCTGTCATAACTGTACCACGCGAAAAGGTTATTTGAACTTTCTGGGCTTGTTGTTCAGAAGAAGAAGAAAGGTCTGTCTATAGAAAATGTCAAAAAGGCTGGTCTGTTTGAACAGTTGGTGGTTCAGTGTCAAAAAAAACAAAAAGGAAGCCTAAAACAAAAAACACAGAAGTAATGGACACAACCTATAGCTCTTGTGTTGTGTTTCTGCCATGTGGTGTCAAGTTCATGTAAGAGAAAGGAGAAGAGAAATAATTTAGGATTACACAACATGTGTTGAACACAACAGGACAGTAAACCCAAGTGCTCCGTCTGTTACACTGGAAAGATAAGTTATAAGAAAGCAGAAGTTTTTCAGGCCGCACTTAGAGAGTTGGTTCTGTGTTGAACTGTTTGGTTTCCTTTTTTGTGTGTGTGTATTTTGTTTCTTGAGTTTCTCCATTTTGATATCAAACACAGGAGTTGATTTTGAGTGAACCATAATTACTGGGATTAATATTAAAATATACATTTGAAATATGTTGAACTCGCAGCAACATTTTCATTTTTGTGAAGAACATTGTGGGCAGTAATACTTATACTCAGTAATAATTAAACATAGTTATGTAAAGAAAATATCTGTCCCCTTACGTGCTCATTGGAAATACAAAAAAAAAGCAATATTTTTAGAAGAGTCTGTGTCACAAGACAACAGAAATACAGAAATCTATCACATACTAATGAATGCATATTACTAATGCTAATACCAAGGGGCAATTTTGAGAGAAAAAATAAGACGGCATTAATTTAAAATGTGGAAGGAAACTAAATATAGCGCCTAAGTATAAGTCACACATTCACATGCAGAATGTTCTGAGCAGAGCCGTTCTGCAGTAAGGCTGCAGTACTGAAAACTTTTGCACTTTTAAACCTTTATATAAAAAAATATATGCTTTCCTCTCAAAAACACACAAAATTAAAAAACTGATATTCTACATGTTAGGACCAAGATTTAATCAGAACTAACTACAACAAACAAACTAAATGCTTAATCACTACATAGACACTGTAATTTGTGCATAATAAAGGATGTCCATAAAATTAGATGTAAAAACAGCACTGTTACGTAATAACCTGCAATAGCTTGATCATAAAAAAATGGATTTTTTGAGCTTTCTTCTTTAAGCCCTCTGCTTTCATGCGTAGTAAAACTGAGCTTTTTGGCAGCGGAGAGCCCTCTTTTTGCTTTGATATTTTTAAAAGTTTCACTGCAGAGGGACCATTCCCCAACATAAATCTCTCCTGAAGCCTCTCTGACAAGCTGCCAGGGCCCTCATCCTGTGCATCTGCGGATGACAGCCGAGGATTCCCCAACACACTGTGTCTCTTGTTGAAAGGCTAAGTGAGTCAAGCAGTCAGCCAGAAAGAAACCACGAAACCAACTGGCCTGCCCATCAGGAGTTCAGCAAGAAGCCAAATCCTGTCAATCAATACCTTCGAGAGCTTCATTCTGAAATGCCACAGCACTGACTTGAAGCAGTTCTGAATAAAAGATGCAGAGAGACAGTGGAGTGATGGAGGTGCCGGGGTATTGCTCTAATTGACACACCGGTTATCTATTGAGCTCCTGCTCCGATGCATTTTTTTTTATTTATTTTTTTTTTACTGATGATTTATATGTTAATATAAAAAAAAATGTTTAGATGTATTAATGCTTAAAAATCATTACATTTCGATATCTGTCATATTCTCCTTTCCAAACTAAGAGTAGACACCAAAAAGTGTCTAATGTTTTGGTTTGGCTTTCTATACAGTTGCTAGTTGTAGCTTGTTGTAGCATGGGAAACAGGTTGTACTCCAGCATAAACGAGCATAAATAGACTTATAGCTGGTGTTTAATTTACAATGAGAAACAAAATACATACTGGGAATAATTTTCCCTTTTCCCCCTTCAAATAGCTTATTAATTACTTTGAGTTTGTTGCACCACATTTTGCTCTTAGCAAGCTTGCTGCATTGACTTTGGCATGCAAGCACAATATGGTGCAGTAAGCAGTGAAAAGAACAGACCGTTGGACTTGCGAAGCTCAACTCGTGAGAATTGTTTGACCTTTTGTGCAAACAAACTTGATCATGATTCTTGTTGTTTCATTGACACACACAGTTAGAGGCAGGTTCAGCTGTGTTTTAAGGGAATGAATTTTCATGATTTAAAGCCGTCCTCTAACAATTCTCACTGTATTGATTTTTTTTTCTCTTTCATTTCATAGATGGAAACTGCAAAAGGAAAAGAGGGGTGAAGGGGGGTAAAGCGAGAGCCGCGGCTGTTACACGTTCAAGCAAGTTGATCACCGAGGGGCTTTTCTGTCAGAGTAAAAGCCTTCGTCTATTTCTCACACCCTGTGCTGTATCCGTCCACTGGGAAGAAATTGGACATGAGTTATATTTGCAAACTGAGTCACAATAAAGTCAGGACTTTTAAGAAAACCTTCATTATTTTTATGAATAAATTTGTGACCCTACTATTTCAATATCCTTCTTTCAGTTTTCCATTGTTCTTTATTTCTTTTGATCCTGGTGTGTGAGTGGGTTTTGTGTAAATCCTTCTTTTATAGAGGGCAGGCCACGCCTTTTTTTTTTTTTTTTCTGAAGGGCGTGGCTTGCTAATTGCTAACAGCACACCTGTGGGTGACTCCCTCATCCAGACTGCTGAATATTTCACACCTGTTAGTTTCAATACTGCTCTAGTTTATATATATTTATATAGATGACTAGAACTGTATTGAACTAGTTATATCAAAGACAAAAACATAAACTACAGTATTTTTTTTCTCTATTTACTCTAGTCTGGCTCCTAATCACATGTTTTATGAAAAATCACACAAAACCAGTCAATGGAAATGTTTCTTAGTTTAATTTTATTTTGAGTGTAAAAGATTTGATAAGCTTAGTCAAATTTTAAATTTAAAACAGCATACCTGCTTAAGATGACGGTTTCTTATACAACTGATCCAATAGCGCGCACTCTTGCAAATGATAAATACTGTTTCATACCGAGCTCCTCCTCCGCTCTCATTTGCACGCAACACAGCTCTTGAGGCAACAAGCACGAGTGCGCCATTTGTATTTGCATGGTGCTTGACATTTACACACTGGGAAACCAATTAGGCCAGAACTGGGGTCATTAATTCGACAAACAGGCTAGCCATGTTTGCTCTGATAACTACTGCATTGAGCTTTCACAGAGAAGTAGTAACAACGCCATCTGTATTTATATACGGATATGTCCTCTAGGCTGTCGTCCACTAAAGCAAACATGAAAAGCAGAATTTGCGATTTTGAGGGCTCTACGAGTGCTTGCAATTCAAGCATAGGTTTTCCTTTGAAACATTACATTTATTTTCCATCTGGCTTCTCTAGACTTTTATTTTTAACTGTCCTTTTGGATACTGTCAATCATAAAGCATCAGTACAGATTAGAAACGCAACATAATGTATGAGTAAATGTTTCCGTAGATAATGGGGAGAGCTGGCCCAATTCTAAAATATCCAGGATTCTGTTCTGTTGGACGGATTCCAAACAATGGCTGATGGTCACTCAAGGTGGATTATTGGACTTTTGAGCTGAAGCTGTTCCAAAACAATGAAATGATCTTTCATCATATTTGGAAATGTAGTTATGGAAACCAAATGCATTGAAAACATCAAGGATAATCCCTCATCTGCATTTATTGGAATTCTGTTTTCACGACATTGTGAACAAAAAGCAAGGGCAAAACAAAGAACTGCGAGTTTTCATGGAGGCAAAACTTGTATTGTACATTTATGTCCAAAGATATTCAAAACCCTGGCGGATTAGCAGAAGGTAATATTTTAAACTGACCAAGTTACTTCTGACTAGATGTAGGAAAAAAAAAAAAAAAAAAAAAGTCTTGGAGTCACCCAAATCGAGTTCCAGCTAGAATCTGTTAACGAAGATAAACTCTTCCTAATTTTGCCAGGGGTCTGAATACTTTTAGACTAAGCTGTAGGTATTTCAAAAATAAACAGAAACAATAATCTGGAAGAGCATAAGAAAAAAAAAATCATCATGTGTGCAATCATCATGCATTCTTAACTATCAAGAACTTTATCACCGACATTTAACAATCTTTTGGGAAGTGTAAAGTTTGAATTTAAAAGTACTTTTATGAGACGGATGATGCAATTAAGGATAAGCTGTTTTATCCAAAGAAGACAATGTCAAGCAGGTCTGCGATAGAGCTACACTGTTGGTGCTATTTAAGATTAGTTCCTTTTATTCTGTTTGTTTTTAAAACATTCAAAAAGCCAGATATTTTATCCATTTAAGTTAAGTGTTATTCCGCTGATTTATAACTCTTCTGACTGCCTTTGGTTCTTCAGCTGAGAAGCTACATATTCAGTTCACTCTGACTTCAGCATAATGTCTATTCTAGTGTTTTATATCAGTTTTAAAATGCAGTCACACGCACACCACGGAGGAGCAAGAGAAGGCAGCATAAACTATGGTTGATACACACGACATTTTCAGGAGTCAATATTTGGTCGGTTGCTAAATACAAGTTAGTCACATCTTCAATCTGTCTGTGTCAAGAATTGCGGGTTGAAGTGGTGAGGAGAGACGCTGAGAACCCAGGTATGGTGAAGATAAAGAATTTAATGGTGAAAATAAAGCTCAGCAGTCCATACAGGCAGCACGGCAGAAACTAGCACACAGCTAAGTACCGGTAGCAACTGAATCACAGGACTAGACACGAGAGCTGACACTACCAGGACTAAACAGTTCTACTGGAGCGCAAGTAACACAAAAACTGAGACGTTAGACAAACCAGGACTTTACAGTTCTACTGGCGAACTACGACAACAAACGACGATAGACAAAGACCCGACGAGGAACACAGCCAACAGGCGGGATTAAATACACACGGGGCAATTAAGGGAACGAGACACACCTGGGGAGCAATCAACGGGGAGGACAGGACAGAGACTCACAGGAACACAGGACTGAACACAGAGAAACTCAAAAATGAACACACAGAAATACGGAACCTAACAGTCTGTGCCATGTAGCCATGCAAGGGTTTGTATTTCTCTTGAAAATTTGGTGCAAACCCTATTTAAACCCTGCCAGCGTGTTAAATGGTTGACGCATTCGATAAGCCGTAGCTAGTAATCAGTAACAGATTGCTGAAATAATGAAAAAAGTTATTTGGTGTTGTGACAACGATCCAGGCGACAGTGTCGACTGGAAAACCACAACACAGCCCATTTAATGAAGCCGGATTCTCCTCATGACATCAGCGTATCCAGAGATGACTGATGTAGAAAGTAGATATGATCAATAAAAGTGTTAGGGTCTGTTCCCCAGCTCGACAGTAGTAGCTCGGGGCCTTTGATGCCAGACTCGAATTACCGCGCCATGATACAAAAATTAATTACATGATGGAGACTGCTTTTAGAATAAATAATGAGAAACAAACGGGGGCAACAAGAAGAGATCGCCTGCATGCTTCACTGATTATAATAACCACAGCAGGGCTTTCCCTGCCAAACACACCTTAGAGATCTCTCTCTCTCTCTCTGTTTTCTTCTTCCCCTCTAATAGTCAGTGCACTATTTATGTTTTGTTCAGGCTCCTGCTTTTTCATTAACTGTCTGCAGCATAAATTTCATGGATTTCCCATAGCATTCTTGCAACTACCTGTGTGGTTTTTGGGCTCCCCATTTTAAAGGATTATTTCAGTTGGACGAGGGGGATTCGGTTTGAACTGTTGCCGATGGATCAATATCTGGCTAATTTCCAGCCTGGTTAGAAACCCGGCATTCAGTGGGTTGGAAAAGGCAGCTGGAACATGCTTCTGCAAAGGCAGCAGAGGAGGACGTTCTGGGAGGTTCATGTAATCTTGGACAATCTCTCAGAGCTGCTGGGAGACAAGTTTCTAAATTTATGCAACGATGGTCCTTGAGCAGAGAATGCTGGTCAAGAAATGAAATATTTGTAAGCTACTCTGAGATATTGTTGTATCTCACTACACTTTACCTGATACATCGATAACAGACGGTTGGAGCAGATTTACAATACACTTACTGAAAGGGTCACTTTGTAAAAGAATTTGGATCCATTTCTGTTTATTTTCTTTTTTATTTATTTAGAACATAATAAAGGTGGATTTGGATTAAGGAAGGAACACTTCTGTTAAAATTAGAACTCACCACTACATATGCAGTTCTCAATTCTCAATAGCTATATAATAAGTAGGAAAAAAATAACCAAATCAAACAAGTGCAGGTGCAGCCAACAGATCCAGTCTTGGCTGCTGATCTCCATGGTTAACGTTGGGTACTAAGCTTGCAAATAGACCGTGCCATTACTTTGACAGCTTCCCACTAAGTGACTGTCATCTCCAAGTACAAGTCTTTTAGTCGGTGTTTATTTTGTTGGTTCTTTGGTTGTCAGACTAACGTTTGAAATTAACTTCAAAGCTGTGAGTACTGTTACAACCATGTCGTTCTGAATTTTGACAGATCTTCACTCTTGAAATCAATAACTTCTGAACAAACCATTATTAAAAAATAAAAATAAAAAACAAAAAGCAACCTCCTTTGCTCTGTTTCGGTGTTGTGTGTCCCGTATGCTTCAGTGTTATTTCAATTCATGTTACGAACTCGATGCATTGTCAGGGAATTTCTGCAAAGCAACTCAAGAACAGAACTTCACAAACATTTTTTTTTTTTTTTACCCAAACTGCTGAATTACATCAACAGTAACAAGTCTGCAATAAATGTCAGATGAGATCACAGGGCCATACAGTCATGTTACTGAATTATAAGCCAGATGTTGCAATTGGTATATGGTCTCCAAATCTCTGTGACCCACTCAATGTTGCGTTGACCTCTGTTTCAGTGTTGAGCTCGTACAAAAATGTCTATGGATTTATGGTAATCTATTAGGGATCAGCAATATAGGCTTAAAATTGTCGACAAAGACTCCATCTAAGCCTCCACAGCTCCAAACACAGCTTTCCTCCACATAGGTCTGTGACGACATTGAATTTGGTCAGGAAAAGTAATTAAAATCCAGCAGTTGTTTTTGGTAAAAACGCAACAAGGCATTAAAGCCTGTCAAACACAATCGCTGTTCTAAAAATCAAACTTATCAAAAGGGTGACTTCATCGTAGCAGTTCAATTTAAAAGTGCAAGTGTGCTGATGCACAGGTCACAATAATTGATTTCATCTTTTTTAAATTATTTTTTTTTTAAATCTCATTCTCGAAGTATGATATCTTATGGTTTGAATGTATTTCCAAGCAGTGACAGACTCTGATGCTGATTTTGTTTTTAAATCTGCTAACATGAGCACAACTACAAACAAGTCACACCATGCAAAAATCCATCCAGTTATCAAAGGATTTATCTAAGAAATATCCGTAAAATGACTCATTCGTGCAGTTGATAATAAATATGCGTCATGTAAACCAGTGACTCAGAAAGCAGCTGCACTCTCCAACTCTTAATTTGCCCAGAATAACCTGGGGAATAGCAGAGAGGTTTAGAGAACTGACGTTAATAGACGTTAACCTATTGACCTGGAAAGAAGATGGAGGACGAATTAGCAGCGTTGTGTATCATGATTTATAGTTCAGGGTGGTCCGATCCCCTCTGGTCAAGTCAAACACGCCGAGGAGGCGACTCCCTGTTTGAGGGAGGGTATCTGCAGTCAAGTAAAACATCAGGGCAACTGTTTAATTGCCTGAATGCGACACTCTTCTGAGTTGATAGGATTTTACAAAGACGCGAAAGATTTTACTGGACGATAGTAGAAGAATCCCACGAAGCCATTTTTATGGGAAAAAAAATGTAGATGCAAACATTTAAAAAAAATGATGTTAAATGACAGAACGACCAGTTATTCATATGCTTGTCTCATCTCAGTCCTGACCTGCATTTCCAGGGTTAAGCTTTGATGCCTTCCTTCAACCTATTTATTCATTAAAACATGAAGCGATTCTTCTTGCCCTTATGACCAACTTCACTTCCTGACACTGCACTGAAGAGAGCAACACTTTAAAAATAATGAGGCAGCCCACTAAGCCTCAGCCTGACTGCTGCTAGTCACAAACTATCTTCTATGCAATGAATTTATACAGTTATTCTATTTATTTTTACTTTATCCAAATGATACCCGTCTCCTGTTTCATGCATCTCGGTGGCCCTGAACCTTGCGCTAAGCTTCGAGTTATTTATTTATTATTTTTTGGGAAGCAGTCAGTGCTTCAGAAAGTTTCTTTGTTTTTTTTTTTGTTTTTTTTCGCCACGGCTCCTTGGAGCCTTCCGTAGATTCCGAATCGAGCACAGCGGGATGTGGACGCCTTCAGTCCTCTGCGTCCATGCACTAACTATGAAACGGCCCCTTAACAAGTGAAACTAACACCCGCTGCACTTCTCCCAATCGGTCCTCTGAAGGATTCCACTGATGTGGCGAGTCAATTTGACAAACATGAAAGGTAGCGCTAACAAGTGCGAGCTCCTGATAAAGAAAGCCTGCAGTGAGACACCGGGGCGGAGTGAAGGAATGGGGAAGTGCTTCTAAAGGACTCAGTCAACCATAAAATGCCGAACATTTACACAAGAGAGATGGCAGGAGTCCGTATTAGCAGCCCTGAAAAAGAAAGATTATCACCAGGGAGTTGCATTCTCTAATACCACAATTTCATCATGTGTAGCAAAATAGAATATCCACCACTTCCTTGTTAGCTCGTAGGGTTTTCATACAGGCGTCCCGACTGAATAAATTAGTTTTTTTTTATTTATTTTTTTTACTTTATCTCATTTACAGTTGTCTGCTTTTTTGCATTACGAGCTCTATTACAGTTATCAAGGGACTTTTGTACGTCCTGTCTCAGCTACCTCATTCAACAGGGCGGGAGTAACTCCTTTTATTAGATTTCAGAAGAAATGCCTGATCCTGGGAGCAGCCTAGAAAAGAAATTAGCCCGGACTTTATTGGCTCCGACACAAAAGGGAGCAGATTGAAAAGAAGTGAGATGATTGAACTCCCCTTTATTCTGTGGTGTGTCCTTTGTGCCAGACTGCACTGTCACTTTGATGCTATCTCTGTCATTTGAGCCTCATTCGGCGCCTTGGGCGCCTCGCACAAAGGATTATGATGCACCAGCAGAGGCCTTGAATGGGTCTTGAGTAGAATTTCTCCTTTTGACTCACTTCAAGTGTCACTCATTATCAAAGTACATCACTGAAGGGAAAGACTTGGTAATGTATGTAATGCCGAAATGGAATAAGCCGGCCAATTGAATTTCAATCAGTGAAAACGAACCGGCCTTTTAAGAAACAGGGAGACAGATTATTTTATTGCTGTAAAATATGTTTGTTTGTTTGTTTGTTTGTTTGTTTTTTGGCAACGTCCCTGGATGACTCTACATTGTTATGCCGTCAAAGACATCCGAGTCAGTTTTTAACACGGGAGCGAACAAAAATCCAATACCTGTCAAATGGCTGGAAAAAGGTCGACTGTCGGTTTTATTCCTGTGAAGGGATAGAGTGATAATGGGCAGAGCAGTTGAACCCTGCTTACAGGGCAGAATGGAGGATGCAGGAAGACGGAGGAGGTGGAAATGGAGGAGGATGAGCAGCATCTTGCAAGGCTGCCATTACTGGAGTAATTTGCACACCAGGGAGCAAAAGAGAGACCTTTGAGTGGGTGGTTAGGAGAGTTGATGTCTGATCACTACCTCCATTAGCAGGGGGAGAAAAAAAATGTGCAAGCTGTACAAGGACTACTTGTGGAGAAGAGACAGGCCAAGAAAATGTGATACTCCAACTAGGAAAAGTAGAAAGATCCTCTTTATGGCTGATGATGGGCTAATCGTGAAAGATGACGGGAGAAAAACAGTATGATCAAAGGCCGAGCCAGTAAAAAAACAACTTTTGTTTAAAGAGCAAAGTTTAGACCACTAAGCAATTAAGCAGAGATATATTCTTTTAATCTATCAACCTGTGTCCGTGAACATTATTATTTTTATTTTTTTTTTAAAGGAGTCATATCCTACTAAGCTTTCCGTTCCTTAAAGTACAAAATGAAGTTGGTTGTTGGGAAATGATTTTCAATTTTGAAAAATCCAGTCAGTTGTGATCTTGATACAACAGAAGCTCCATCTCTTACATTTTGAAAGCTAATGCTGTCTTGAAACAAAATTTGGGGCAAGCAACAAGAGCTAGCATCTCACTGCAAGCTTGCCTCTAGGCTAATAAGAAACACAACTGTTAAAGTCATGGGAATTTGGCCTCACACACAATAAAAGTATTGCAAAGTCATCGTAGCGCTGACAAGTATAAGTAAAGATTGAAAGATTTGATGCACATGTTTGCCAATATGTGGAATAAGTATTTACAAGGGTAATAACTGTTCACTAGAATCAAACTACTACTTGTGTGCAGCAACATAGTACCTTTAAATATTGCATAATCCATTAATTTAACACCCCCTGTTGCACAATTCTTGAATAATCCACCGAATTCTGGGTCAATCCTTTTCAAACGAATTTCATTTCATGCTTTAAATCGAGCGCTGATTGCATTTTAGAGAATTTCTTTGGGGGTGCATGGCACGTTGAAAGAAGAAGTTCCTCTTAAGCCCCCACAGTAATGAAGGAGAAATAAGACGGCCATGCCCGGTCTGCGCTCTGAGAATTAGGAACATAACGTCTGCGGAGGGAAGAGGAGACAGTTGCTCTGATGGATTCTCCTGTCTAAAAAGAGGAGCACTACTCCCAGTGTTCCTCCCGCTGATTGATTTGTACGACTGCTGTAGGACAGAGTAAAGTGCCAAGCAGAGAAGCTCCATCTCTGCTGGGTGAGGTCTTATTACTCCCCCGGCTGTGAAGCTTACTGAATCCTAGTTGAAGAGAAATAGTCAATAATCCCAACTATAAAGCCCCAAAAAAAAAAAAAAAAAAAAAAAAAAGGCTGCGCCAAAATCCGAACAAAATATTCCCTCCACTTCCATGGTGTTTTTGAAGCTGTTTTCTATTTTTGGGTAATGCAACACATGCAACATAATACAGGAAAACAAAACAAAATTAGGAGACATTAACAGATTTAATGTGTTAAATCCCAGAAAAAATAAATAAATACATTGATTTTTGGTTTCATTTCTTTTTAAATTTTTTTGCTGTGAATAAAACTGTAAAATAAACAACAGACTAGACAGTGTTCTTACTGATGTGTAGAGATGGCCCTCCCCGTTCATGGCGATGTATAACCCTGTCTTCACTGACTGAATGGCGACAACTCGGAGGCCCACAGGAATGAGGTTAAACAATGCTGGAAAACAGATGCATAAACACAGACATTTAGATAAAAGTGTCACTTGTGTTTTTTTTTTTTTTTAGATGTTCTGTTAATCTGGCTAAATATTAGCACTACAGTTAGCATTATGAGGACTGTACAGCCTTGCTTACAACGTAATGCTTTGAGTCATTTTTATGCATGGATAAGCACATCTCTAAAAATGATCCAGTATTTAATTTTTTTTTTTTTTTTTTAGAAATTACAAAGTGCATCTACGAAAAAAAAAATGTTTGTTTTTTATGTGGACAAGACCTATAAAAACTCAAATTAATGTTTACCTAACTGTTTATTGGTACCTTGTGTGGGTATGAGACCAAAACTGGCTGCATGGATTATAATAGAACCTCTTTCATCACCAAACCACAGTCGGCTAAGTTTGTGAATCTCCTGTTATGGTAAACTCAAAGACCCCTAAACGAAGGATTAACAGGAGGGGAGAAGTTTTGCGATTCTTCCAAGTTCTAACTCAACATCAAAGTTCTAATAATAACGCAATTTCTCCCCTGTGAATCCTATCTATAGCTTTCTTTATCTAATCAGATGTGACATGTGCCAAACCCCGTCTTGCTGACAGTGGTAAGTGACACAATGCTGAGTGTCAAGCCAGCGTTAGCACCAGGTCCAGGAATCAAATTAACCACCCGGCCTGAAGCAGCAGAGGAGCAGAGCCAGAACAACGTAATAACACCATTTTCCTCTCTGTTAGATCTGCTGTTTCCTGGTCTACTTTGTAACCTCAGAGATAAGGATGAATTGGTGTGATCCCTCGGCTGCGCTTTGAGGAGACATTTTTACTCCAAAGGCTAAAAAATTGAGGAAGTATATTGACCCCAGGGGTTGGAGGAGACTGACAGGGGAAGACAGGGAATGTATCATCTCCACACCAGAACGATAAACGTGCAACGCTGCCACGCCGAACGTCAACGTTGTAATACGCTCGATTGTGCCGGAGGGAGTTTAAAACACTAAAAGCGTTAAACAGTTGAGTTATGATGAACAACGTTCCCTGTTCGGTGTTTTTTCAATATTTTTCCGTCACCTTTTGAAATTTTTATTCCCAGAGGCAAAAAGATCGTGCCACAGTACTCACTGGAATTACTGCTGTCATCCTTGGTCCCATCAAGAGAGCCATCTGGGTTCATTTGCAAGTAGTATCCCTGCCTGCAATATAACCTGGTCACTATACCCTTGAGCTGGGGATCTGGAAGAGGAAAAAAAGGGGGGGAGGAAAGAGACAGAATAGTCACGATTTATGCAAAAATAAATCACAAATGTATGTGCATCATGGGAAGTAGGTGAAAGTTGATGAGAAATCTGATGAAAATCTTCGGTTAAGTCATAGTTTTAGTTGCAGGGTAAGATGCAAACGCTTAAGATGCAGCAAAAACTACAATGGAATGGTTCACATCGAAGCATATTCATGCACAGCAATGTTTGAATCAAAGTCCAGATGTAAATCCAGTTGAAAATCAGCAAAAAAAAAAAAAAAAACGAGAAAAAACTAACTTGTTCATTTATTCTCTCCAACTTATTTGATTAAGTCTGAGAGACTGTGCAAAAACCAACGCAGCAGGCGGCAGTTTGGCTAAAATGTTCCTGGTGTTGAATCAGGACGAAACTGAAAGCAAAATGTTTTATTGTAAACTTGTATCTGTATAAAGAAACAAAACGTGAAAATGACTTCACTTCTACTTTGCAACTCCGTATGAACCTCGACGCATCAAATAATGACAAGATGTATGGAGGTTTCTGCATATAACATGACATTTACTTGTACAGTACATTTATGTTTCAGTTTCGGTGTACAGTATGAGGCTGTGAATAAGTAAATGAGAGATATGCTTTGGTATTTCACAAGATTCCGTGCTGTGATAACTCTTTTTTTTTTGTTTTTGCTTCGAACTGCCAGAAAAGCAGCATGAGGTTCTTCTTCCTCTCTCTCTCTCTTTCTCTGTCTTCCTGTATGCTGGCAAATCCCAGAGGTACCTTTACGGACTCATAAGCCCCATCCTGCTCAGAGATAGACCATCCAATTATAGGCATCAGAATTAATATGTGGCTGTCTGACTCCCATAATGAACCCAACAGCACCCTCTCTGGGACGCAAGAGTGTCTGTTTTCCATCCCTAACCCAACCGGGGGATTACCCATGTATTAGCAGTAAATAAGCATCTTCCGTGGTTAGATTGCTCAGAGCCGCTGCCGCTTCGGATGTGTCACGTAATGTTTTTTGGCGGTTTCACAATTTATGTTAAGATATGAATAAGTGGCAGGGGAGTATGAAACAATAAAAAAAAGAGATGTCTTAATAAAGCGCAGTGAGGTTTTCGGGGGTTTCTGTGCTGAAAGCCGGGAGGAGACAAATCCGGTGCGGAAGTGCATACCTGCATGTGTCTGGCGTTATATATGTTCAACAGTACACTTACTGTAGAGACAGCCATCACACTAGATTTCATTCTAAGAAAGCCCTGGGGAGGTAAAAAAAAAATAAAAAATAAAAAATCAACTTCACCGTCATCCAAACCGCTAAACCGTCTCCCCCAGCAAGCATCTGCGTATATGTGTGCATGTGTGTGTGTGTGTAAGATACAGAGCTGAAGAAATCTCAAGGGGTCTATCTGAAGGCAAAGTTATGGCTTTTGTGTTACTGTGCAGGTCTGAAATGCTTATGCTGGGTGCATATCTCACACATTCCCCGCTGCGCCGCCTGAGTTGAGATGGTACAGGATATACAACCATGCCGCTTCAGCTGAACAATGAAAATGTGTTCAAAGGAGAACATGTCTGAGAAAATGAAACACAGTTTTCTTTTTTTTTGTTTTATGAGATGAAAATCTGGCCTGCAGTTGTATCCAGCTCATTTACTTTGATACCCCTTAATAAAACCCAGAGCAGTCCACTGCCTTTAGAAGTCAACTAGTTACTCAGTTTAACCTCTGTAACAGAGATGAAAATAAGTAGTGTACCAAAAGAATGATAGGAAGCAGGCAAGTAATCCAAAACCTTCAAGTTCAGCCTGTGCTGTGGAGTAGAGAAATCCTTTAAAAAAAAACATAAAATAAAAAACAGCATCATAAAAACAAAGGAATACAAGACAGACGCTCACATTTAGAGTTCGAAGCAAACCTTGGGGGTCACAGAGCAAACTTGTGGAAGGTGCTTTAATCTTACAACAACCTTTGCTGTCAACTGTGCAAAAAGATAAGTGTGGTGGAGACCTCAGTATTGTAATTGACCCTGAACACGTCGTCACCACTGTGAAACACTGGTGGTGACGGCTTCAATGCTGCTGATGCTTTTCTCCGACAAGGACAGGGAAGCTGGTGAGAGTTGATGGGAAAACGCGTGGAAAACCTGTTGGAGCCTCTCCAAAAAAAGGGAACTGGCACAATGACCTTGAACATGTGGAAAGATTCTGGTCCAGATCTGAATCCAACTGAGAGACCTAAAAGCTGCAGTTCACAGTCTCTGACCAATCAGACTATCATCGTCCAATGTTAATGTCGAAATATTTTGAAAAAATAATGGGCAAAGACTCGGATAGAGATTTACCCCAGAAGACTTGAAGCAGCGATTACAGAGAGAAGCTCAATACACATGCATACCATATTTTGATTTTTTTTTTCTGTTAGAAATATTGAAAATTTGGATCATAATGACAAGCTACTTTGTACATCCCAATCAAATATGCTTATGCCATTAACGCAACCAAGTGTCATTCAAAATTGGACATTTTTATATTTTTAATTGTTTACAATTTCGTTCTGATGAAGAGGAAACACAACCAAAGTACTTCAGGGCAACTGAAAACCTATACAGCGGCATCACGGGGTTTTAAATTGGCCAATCTGTTGCTTGCTAGCATCTTAAAATGTGTCCATCCCAGGTGGGGAGATGGAAAACATCTTAATAGCAGAACAAAGTATCTTCAGGTAATCAGGATGCTAAGCTCCATATGGAGAGGGAAACAGAGACGCGCACTAGTAAAACAAATCCACAGTGAAATTTCTTCGAAGCACCACCTGAACGCCAGGCTTAGGTTCGGTCTGCAATTCCTCACACGGCAGCCTTGTTTCTGCAAGACCCCAGAAAGGTCTGGGGCTACACGGACGTTTTCACATGGATTTTTAATGAGAGTACAATTCCCTCAAGCAGATCCCTTTGTGTTGATACACAAAGTTAGCAAACGTGCAATCGATCAGGGACTTTGGCTTTTAGGCAATGCGTTTGTGTGTGTGAGGGGGAGTAAGATTGATTCTTGAGAGCAATATGTAATAATTAGAACTGTGTTCATGGTGTCTGGATAGGTGAAGTAGGAGTTTGTGTGTGTGAGCATGTATGTGCGGTGAGAGAGGCTATAGGGCTATAAATCATGCGACGCTGGCTGCGGTCCCTGGGGGCGGGATAGCCGGTGTATATCTCCCGCGCACAGATTCCCCCTTTAGGTTTGATCTCTGGAGCTTCAAAAGCAACAAGCAGGTTAAGATGAACATCAGCAGAAATTTGTAGAACACATCAAAACATAAAAACTATATTTAAAAAAAGGGCAAACTTGGAATGATGGGTTATATCTGTTGCAAATCAAAATGAATTTGTTAGTCTACGAGCAAACCTCTTATTACCTGAAACCTATATTAGCTCCCTTGTTTAGCTGTTTCCATTGTGTTCTTTTAAACTCCACACTACCCTCACCCTTTCACTCCTTCCTCCTTTACTGCTATTCTATGCTTACTTCATCATTCATTCCTCCTTTATTACTCATTCCTTCCTTTTTCATCTCTAATCTTTTCCTACAAGTTTGGCCTTTCTTATTCCTACCATCATTGTCCTCCATTCTTCCTCTTTTCCTTTGTTATTCTGTATCTTTATCATTCTCATCACTTGTCTATCTCCATTTCAAATTCTCGTCCTTATTTCACTGGTCATCTCTCAATCCATTTTCCTCATGTCTACCTCCTTAATCCCACATCCTAACCTCATTCGTCCCTTCCCCAATCTTCTGTCATTCATCGTCCATCAACGTAGCTTCCCTCATCTGTATCCTTCATATCCACGTCCATCTTTCTACATCCCTTGATCCTACATCCTTTATTGATCATCCATGCCTTTGTCATCCATCATCCTTATTGCCCTCATCCATCTTCTCTACCTCGTTCACCTGTCATTCCTCATCCTAACCCTCATCTCCTTTATCCCTCATCTCAACATCCTCCCTAATTTATAACTCATTTTGTATCCCTACTCTCTCCATCCCTCGTTCCTCACCCCTACACCTCCTCCAGTCATTATCCCAAGCTCTTTTATCCCTCATCCCTACATCAATTATTCCTCATCCCTCATCATCTCCACCTTCATCACCTGTCATGCCTACATCCTTCATCCTAACCTGCCTCTCTCATTGTCATCCTCCTCCTTCGGTCTTCAACTCTTCCTTCATCCCGTATTCCTCGCTATAACCACCCTCACTTAAGCCTTTATTTTTACCTCCTTCGTTTCTCGTCCTAACCTCCTCTGTCCCTCATCTCTACTTCGTCCAGCACTCATCCCTACCTACTAGATTCCTCATGAATCTGTGAAGCCTCATCCTGCAATTTCTTGAGATGAGTTAGCAAAAATCAGTCCTCTTCAGACATCCAGATTTCTCCTCAATAAATCACTCATCCTTGCATATATGAGATGTTGTTCTCACTAGTGAACTTTCAGATATTTGATGTAACATCTAAGTTGTATTCCTTAAGCCAAGACAGAATTTGATTTAATTGGCCATTTTGTTATCTTTTTGTAGTTTTTCTTAAACTTTCTTCACTATTGTGCCTTAAAATTTTGACCAAAAGGGCAAAACAAAAAGGGCCGTTAATCACAGATGGGAGTAAGACATTCCCCAGTTATATCAACGTTGATTTTTTTTTTTTTTACAACAGAAGCACTGTATGTTTCTACTTCTCTGTTTCTAGGGAAACAGAGTGCCAGTTTGGCATCAGCAGGGGGGTTTCCTTGGAAAACAACGTGCATCAGAAGCACAAGATTTCAAAGTGCTCAGCCATGGTCCTTTTTACATATAAATTGGCCTGTCACAGAGAGGGCGTGATTTTTTTTTTTCCCCCCTCCATAAGTGGCCTCTCCACAACTCCCTCGGCGCATTTTCTTGTCTTATTTTCTGTCGTGTCATTCTGGTGTTTGTGCAGCCACACACGTCAAGCTCGGCTCAAAGCAAGCAGAGCATGAAGGAAGGACTGGCCCACACACAAACACTCTCACACACACACACGCGCGCACACACACACACACACGGGCACAGCTGCAGCAGCACTTGTAGACTGCTGTCAGCTCTGTCCTGTCTGACCCACTTTGGATGTTTCTGGAAAAGAAGAAGGGCTTTTCCACACTCACACTGGCAAGGAGATACCCCTAATGCCTCATGAACATATTCATTACCCTTGAGCCTTTGCACATTTTCTCATTTTTGTGTATGACGAACCGACACTTTTAGTGCAGAGTTGTAAAGGGGAAAGATTTTTACTTACAATATTGGAAGTAAAAATACTTCCAATATTGGAACATGAAAGCATTTGCTTTCATGTTTCTTGAGTCAAAACCTTGTACAAGCTTTTGCTATGATTATTTTTGCAGACCTAAAGAACGCATTTCTTGCTTGTTCTTTGTAAAATAATCGTCACTCAGTCTGATTTGTATCTGTGCAATTTTGATTTGCCACAAATTCTCTTTCAAATTTAAGTCTGTACTTTGAGAAGGGATATGCAAACACGCATGCTTTTATACTCCATTACATTGTAGCTCTGGCTGTGTGGGAAGCACGGCTGTTGTGCTGACAGCTCCAAGTCTTTTGCCGTTTCGAAGAGGTATTCTTCCATGAATGGTCTGTATTTATTCCCATCCATCCTACAGTCTACTCTGAGAGGGTTTGGACATGTACAGAGGAGAGACAGCAAACACATCGGTAGAAGGATGCTGAGGATGGACCAGCCAGGCAAGAGACCCGAGGAAGACCAAAGAGATTTATGGATGGAGTGAAAGAGGACATGAAGGTAGTTGGTGTGAGAGAGGAAGATGAGGAAGATAGGGTTACATGAAGACGGATGATCCCTAAAGGGGAAAAGCCGAAAGGAAAAGAAGAAGATCCTATAGTCAACTCTGACCAGCTTCCCTGCATCTGAAGCACAGCGTCCCCACAGCGTGATGCTACCACCGTTCCAGCAGGATTTTTATCCTATGTTAGTAAAGCGATTAAGTCCATGAGGCAAGACTTCAGTTCTCAATTATGCAATAGTTAATTTGAGTCAGGCCCACAACAAAATACTTTGAAGTTTGAGGTAATGTGACAAGTTGGGACAAAGCTCAACAAGTATTTTATGTTCACTGTAAATCAGCTGGGAACAGCTACAGCACTGCCACCTGTTTTGTGCTTCCTAGCAATATACGTGAGATGTCCTGAATATCCTATTTAAACAGGCGACACCTTTGTGTCCTTAAAAGAAGCTTGACGAACAAACATCCAAGGTGCAGGAAGCCATTCATCTACGAAGGACCTCCTGATCACGCAAACTAATCTGATCTTCAGATCTGCGCAGCATGATCTTAGGGCTTGTGGATCTAATCTGGTGGGATAACTAGAGCCAGAGAAATGAGATTATGACCCAATGCTGGATGGGGCAAGAGCTCACTTACTGGCTTTGGATATAACAGGATTTACAGCTTGCATTTAATCCTTTACAAAAAAACAAAAACAAAAAGAAAACAATGAAAACAAAGAAAAAAACAGCGACTCTGTTTCAGCTAACAAAAACACGAGGATAATTTGAAATGAAAGCAGATGTGGCGCAAAATGTTCCAGTGTATTCCCAGAGTTGCCAGAAGAGGACAGAGATCACATCTGTGTGCTGGAGCGAACAAACAAAGCAAAACGTATTTACATGAGAATAACAGACCGTCGTCTTTCCACCTGGGCATTTTCGTAGTGATAGTAATTCAAAAGCAAAAGCAACTCATCGAGGAGATTTGGTGGAATACGTTTAAAAGCCAACTGAATGACCTGAAGCCCCCAAAATTATGTCAGATTGCAGTCGACGCAGCACCACAAGAAAAGAAAATCTACAGTGCTGCTGCATTCTCAAGATCAATACTCAGTGCCAAAAGAAATACAGGACACAGGGCTTCTTTTAAGTCACCCTTGCTCCATCATCTTGACACGTCTCAGTGGGATTCTGAACCTCACTTCAGTCTATATTCATCCCGCCGAAAGCCAGAGAGGTGCTCTGTTCTCGGCTCAGCTGTCACCGTGAGGCTCGGTGTTTTCTTTGTTTCCACCTGGGGAACTCTGAGACTCGGCCTCAAAACACATGGGATCGGCAGTGCATGCGGCCATCGTGGTCAAAACAAAATTAAAAGGTCTGTAAGGTCTCTCGGGGGTCTGATATTAAATTAGACACACGAAGCAAGTCATTAGTCTTCCTAATCTGTGTGCTTTGGTGATAATGCAGGAAAAAAAGAAAGAAAAAGAGGAAAGATGGGACAGGGAGTGAAAGTGTGGAGAAGGCTTTAAAAGGAAAAACCTCCCATGAGTGTGAATTCTCATGTGGAGATGAAATTAATGATGTATTTTCCCATTTGGCTTTTAATCATAAACAAGAATAAAAGTAAAGCAACAGAAAGTGAGAGTTAGCTCTGAGTGGAACTACAGAAAAAGGGGACAAAAATACATCCTTTACAGCTTTTTCCCCTTAATTCTGTGAATTTTAGAGAGCAGTGTTTTTTGTTTTTTCACTTAATGGCTCAGTTTATCGCAGAAGCTTTAGTGTTCAGAGGCCACTACGTTTTATTGCTTTTTAACTCTTATGTTTAAAAAAGATAAAAAATAAATTAAATAAATAATAATAATAATAATAATAATAATAATAAACCAGGGTGGAACACTACACAAGCTCAAAGTGTCACAATTCAGTTAGAAAATAATTAAAGGCTTAAATGTATAAACAATTAACCCTTTCATGCATGAATTATGATCCTTTATGTCAGGATTTTTTTTTTCCAATTTTCTTTTTATTTTCTTAAGGCATAAAAAATGTAGGAAGAAAGATTTTGTAAAAAATTATACATTTTTTTATTTTATTTCTTTATGTGATCAATTGTAATTTCCATCAAATACAAGGTTATTTTAAAAATACATCACTAGTATTGTTCTTAGGGTTTATCTGATGTCACAATATATATTTTTTTACCTGCAAGAGTCGTCTACAGTGAAGGAGGGACCGGGTCAGTTGGCATGCTGTTTTGTCTGTCGGCCATATTGGATTAAACAAAAATTATTTCTTGCATTTGCAGCTGATGGCCAGTAGTTGATGGTGTATTTTATGATGCATTAGTGTCCACTTCAGTGGTCTGTGTGCATTTATAACATAAAAATCCACAAGAACCACAAAAAAATGGCTTTTAGACAGCTGTCCACTGTAGTGATGCATGAAAGGGTTAAGATTGTAAGTTAATGCACGAATAATTAAAAGAAAAAGTTATATTTTTACCGAAGTGTGGTCAATGATTTCAAATCATTTTTAGGTAGGGCTGATTTCCCTTATAGAGGCCTCAAAGTGCTACAGTTTGATAAATAACTATGCCAACATTAAATATGTTTGTTTTGCAGACAAAAATAATTCCTGCTTATTTAATTTTTGATCTAATTATTTATTGGTCATATCAAAAAATATTCCATGGCCCTCTTCAGAACAACAAGTCCTTGCATTGCTACCACTAAATTACTTCAGACTTTAATAAAAGTCTTACATTTAATCATCTAACAGTGCTTTTATTAATTCTAGAGACAGATACTTATAATAGGTATTTATTTGCCTAATGGCATGTACAAATGAGGACTTATTGGTTTCATATTCCGTTGCACTGTGGCACTGTTGGCACAGTCAAGTGACATTTACTTGAACTCATCCACTGACATTGACGGTTTGCTGTGTTGTTTTCAATTGCCCAATTTCAATTTTTTTATTTTATTGATGATAACGTTTAATTAAATCTTTTGATTGTTTACTAGCTGAATTGTGCCACTTTCGGACCCTGAAACAGGAACATCTGCCCTACAGATTAGTTGGTCCATCGCACACACAGAGAGACTCGTATTAATTTATCGGCCAAACATAACACCGCCCTCTGTCCATATCTGTGACCTCTGCCCTCTTCTGTACGGTGCTCCAAATATCAAGTGATGCTCCACAGGCCAAGTCAAGAGCAACAGCCGCTTAGCACAGGCAGAAACGCACAGACAGACCCCATGACACAGCAGCTTGAAGGATAACTGATTATAAACCTCCAGTTATAATGAACTCTGACCTGCGTCCAGATGTGTCCTCTGCGGTTATTATATGGATCCTGTTCCATCAGAGCGCATTTAATCCATTTAATCAGTGGGGTCTAGTGAAGGAGACATTTCATCCTGATGTTCAGATGTGAAAGCAGGCGGCATGAGAGGGACTCACCGATCAAAATGTCTCTTCTTCTGCGGGAGAAGATGAAAGACTAAAACGGTGCTTGCTTCTAAGCTTTCTTAAACTAGGCTGCGGCCTGGATGGTTCTGCTTCAAGTAGCTTGTAAATTAGCTGGAGTTGAGGTGGATTTGAAGCAACAGGTTTGATGCCTGATGATTTTTTTTTTTTTTTTTTAAGAAACCTACAAAACCCCACAACCAAGTGTCATCTCTGAGTTATGCTCACTCTTGGCTCCATTTTCTGTCTTGACATTGCACTTTAATAATCCCAGTCTGCCAACATTACAGCTGAAACATTCCTGACATTTTCCTAATTGGAGAAATGGAACAACTTTCAGCCTGAGAGAGAAAGAGGCCATTGGTCCCCGAATTGGAGAAAACGTGTCTGTCTGAAAGGCATGACCCTGATTTCTGCTCAAGACACCGACCTTTCTTTACCGGCTTGGAAATTGGTTTTGTACAAGAGTCTGTTGGTGTGCGGAGCTACAATTTACAAAGTTTCTGTGTGTATGTTCCATAAAATGATAAGACATTTTATAGATTTGCAGCTGTGAGAGCTTGGAAAAACTAAGTCATTTAGTAGAATGCACATAAATCAGATGTATGTTTTATTTATTTATTTATTTATTCATTTATTTATTTATTTATTTATTTATTTATTTATGCTGACAATTTAAAAAAAACAACAAAAACAAACGTCTGTTCTAACTTTTGAGACACAAAAAGTCAAATTTGAACATTTTGTTGTTTCTTTAGAAGCAGTAAGGATTCACAAGTCGAATGCATGAACATGTTTATGTAGCGATGCATCGACTAGGCCTTTACTGGCCGATACAATTTCTTCTGAAGTTTGGTCTGCCTGTTCCAGTTTTTAAATCCTTTTTCTATAAGTTTCATAGAACAAAAACATGGAAGAAAATGTGCTTCCAGTTAAGATAGTCTCAAATCCAACAGAGAATGTTGAATGTTAGCCTCTCTACTGTTAGCAGATAGGCTCATAGCAAATATTAGCCTAGCTGCTTAAACTTCATTTTATGTTCATTAAACAAACGAAATTTCAATAAAGTCAATACTAACGGTTGTTGTGTTTATAGACTAGAAAGAAAATTGATCACTTTTAATTTTGGTCCATGTTATGATTTAATCCAAACAGGAGACAAATAAAAGAAAAAGGGATGCTGTGATTGCTCTGTGATGTAGAAAGTTGGTGGAAAACACATCAAATTAGCATTTCAATGGTAAAATGGACAGAACTTATACAGCACTTTATCCAATCATTTTTGACTGCTCAAAGCACTTTACACCAGAGTCACATTCACCCATTTGCACTCACACATTTATACACCAATATGCAGCTTGGTAGGCAATTTGGGGTTAAGTGCCTTGCCCACGGGCACATTGACATGTGGCAGGAGGAAGCTGGAATTGAACCTACAACCTTCTGACTGCAAGATGACTACTCTACCCACAGAGCCACAGTCACCCACAATGTGTTTAACTAACAGGAAACAGAACAGCAGCAGCAACAAAGTTTCCACTATTTAACCTGCTGATCACAAACCAAAATTGATATTTAGATATCCAGCCAATTTTTCCAAGGCTAAATGTGCATGATCACATTTACACACACTGTAAAAAGCTGATATGTAGAGATGCACCAATCAGGCTTTTGCCAGCTCCTACATATTAGCTTGGTTAATAGAGGCCTGGCTGGCTGATTCAGTATTTTTAAGACCATATAACACTTCAAAAACATAAGGAAAATAGTTTTTAATGCAACAGGAAATTACAGAATCACAAGACTCTCTCCACCTGTGTAACAAGGAGACAATCCAGATAACTTTAATCAGGATTTTATAATTAATATTTATTAGACTCAAGAAGTGCAACAAAATACATGGGCTCATGGTTAGAAAATGGTGAAACTTGATAGTTTTGAATAAGAAGAGAAATAAATATTTATTCATTCCTCTAATCACTGATCAGAGTACAAAGAGGGAAAATTGGCTGATTGTGATTGATCCATTTGTGCAGCTCCATAAAAGTGGGAGCTCTTCCTTTTATTCCAGTCTTAAGAGTCAAAGGAATAGTCATAATTTTGGGAATTTGACCAGCCAACTCTTTTTTTTTTTTCTAAGACTTCTAGACATTTTTTTTTTTTCCTAATAGAGGTAGTGGTTTTGAATTCAACATAAAAAATCCCCTGAGTTCTTAGTTTAGATTAATTTAATAAATAAGTTTTACAACATCTGACTTGTCAATGTTTCACCTTCCATTCGCCGTTCTGAGATAATAATTAAGGGACAACTCTGATCTCTGATCAGTGCATCTTTACTTATGTGTCAGCAACAAAACATTCTCCGGCACACTGAAGTTCCCAGACCTTGTCTCCGTAGCCTTCGCTTCCTGAGCCCGAAGATGCGCACTTTGGAGAAGATGTCGACCAGGTTCCCATTGCAGAGCCCCTTGTTCTTGTTGGGGCTCTTCCTCCGTCGGTTAGTGGAGGGTCGGTCCAAGTGCTGCTCCCGCGCTTGCCTCTTCTGTCTGATCAGCCCACTCGCGATAGCAGCGGCCATGGCTCGGAAATGTCACAACCGCCCGGGTCCGGTCTGCACGCAGAGAACAGCCGCCTCTCGGAGCTCGCAACCCGGGTCACAGTCCCATACCGGCGGGGTTAGGTATTTCTGACTGCTGCTTTTCCTCTCCTTTGTCCAACCCCTACATGATACTGGTGATACTAAACCAGATTCCCATTATCATTCGAAATATTCTGGAGCACGATGGGGTGGGGGGTGGAGGGGGAAATGCACATCTTCATAAGTAATCCCACTTGCCAGTGACAATGCTCTTGATAAGAAGCCCAACTCATGCGCACGGAGACCTCGGGAGGATATTCATACCTGTAGCCTGCGTCTGGTCTCAATCAGTCAATTGTCCTTAGAAATGTTTAACGGCGGGTGCGCTGCGTCCTCGCTTGGGGAAGGAAAAAAAAAAAAAAAATCTCCCACTCTTTTCTCCCTTTTTTTAAGCTTCTGCTTTATCCTTCTTGTTCTTCTGCCATGGGAAAAGCGGCATTGCTCGGCCAGCAGCAGCGGGGACGCCCGTGCATGTGCGCCCCCGGGCAACTCAACAAACCACAGGCGCCTCCTACGAAGATCACCACCCGGCTGAGAACTGAGGAGCCGAGGCGAGACGCGAAGTTTGCAAGAAGGTATCCGCGACAGCTTCCACTCCACCCCCCCGACCTCTCCCAGAAGAGACGTGCACGTTAAAATCACACACACACATACACACGCAGAGAGGAATGCGCAACAGTAAAGGAGCTTCGCAATTATTTGACAATCCTTCCGGTTAATGTTGCGTAAAATGCGCCGCACATCTCAATCCGGTAACACAACAACAGTCAGTTAGACCGAACAGGAGGGGAGAGAGTTGATCCGAGTACCGTGCAAGATGACGTCTGCGTAGTATGTAGATATAGAAATATAAACTCCCTGACGATCGGTGCATTATATGACCCGTGACATATAATGAGAGAGAGAGAGAGAGAGTTGAGTGTGCGTCGATCGGCGCGTAATGGGAATCGGGGGAGAGAGAAATGCCACTGACAAAACAACGCGATTTATTTTCCCACGCTCAATGGGAGAAGAAGAAGAAAAAAAAAAGAGGATAGGAAGAGATAATCAGTGGTATTAGCCTGTACGCCCCCAGATCAACAAATCCCCCCCACCATCAACAAGTCCTAACCACACGGCTGAGGGTGACGGATGCCCCCCGCCCCGACATCCCCTCCTCTTCTCGACCACCTGCCCTGCTTGAGGGAGCCGATTTTACACACCGAGAGGAGGGGGCATGCACATTCTCTCTCCTCTTTGCTGCAACATCAGAGCTCACATTGTTTCACTAATGCATTCGTTTTATTTTTTATTTACTTTTAATTTTTTTTTATTTTTATGATTTACTATGAACAAATGTAGAGTGGCATAACTTTGTTTTTTACAAAAGCAGAACTCTGTCCACCAGAGTGTATTGGGCTTCAGCACCACGGACAGCGCCAGTCGTTTCAGGTCCACGCTGAGACGGAGGGAGACGTTTCCTCCAGACGACCCTCACTTTAAAACAGGGTCGGCTGCAGCCCGTACGAAAAGCTGCAAAGCATTACGCAACCTTCCCGTACCTCAGTGTGCATTCTGATTCGAAATAATAATAATTATTATAATAGTAAAAGAAAATACATGAGAAGGGGTAAAAAAAAAAAAAAAGTTAAAAAACGTTTAAAAGGAATAACATTTAAGCTTCACTCTCAGGCAAAAATAAATTAAAACTCAAGAGAGCCATCTGCTGTTTGTGGCTGTAATTAAACATGCGGGCTCAAGGGGGGCTGTTGTGTTGCGCTGCATCCCGCAAATTTGTGCGTTTATTCTCAGCACGTCATGCTCACCTGTTGATAGCCAGCTGTACTGAGGATCGAATAAATAAGAAGTAGAAGAAGAAGAAGAAGAAGAAGAAATGCACCAAAGGTCCAATCACACACATAAACAAGTGACTGAGAACAGCTTTATCTGCGGTTTTCAGCTGAGAACCGCAATGCCGCTCCACCGGGATGTTTTAAGAATAAATTACATTTATTCTTTCATTTATACACATATGGTGTTATAGACATTATAGTACAGTCACTCGTTGTTTAAATCTTATCAGCTAGAGGTTGCATTTCGGCTCTACTATTTTTTTTTTTTTTTTTTTTTTTGGACAAACAGGGAAGGTAACAAAAGTTTTTACCCCGTTGCGTCCTGCTCCGCTCTGGGAGGGATGCAGTAAACGGTCCAGCCAGCAGCGGACACTGTCAGCTCAACAATGGTCTCACAGCAGCATTTAAATCAGCACTGACACTATGACACATTAGGCACGGATGGATGGATGAGCCAACTGGCTCCTCCCGTTCATGTAATACAATAATTCTCTACTTCGCAATAAATGCATAGAGAAACTAGACATGAAAAGTTCCTAAAAGGAGAAAAATAGTAAATTATTGTGCATATGTATATGCATGCATATGTATATGCATACATATACATAAACAAGGATTAAATTCAGTTCTATTTTTTCATGAAGCACTTCGCTTTGGGTGTCCTTATGGGTTATGTGATAGACCTACACAATGCAACCCATAAATACAAAGTGGACAGATTTATTGTTCTAACAAATGAAAGATTTGCAAAGTTTTTTATGCATTTGCTTTTAGCCCCTTTCATTCTGATTCCTTTAAATAACATTCACTGTAAATTAGGGATAATGCGACAACATACCCAGTTTTGAACGTCTCAAGCGTCGTTTAAGCAATCATCTGTAACCGAGAGCAGAGATGCAAACCGACTAAGATGCAGATGTCAGCTTAAGCTGAGAGCAAGTGCATTGATCAGAAAATGAGCTATGAGTCTTAAAAACTTCCAATGCTGCCTTTGGAGGAGCTGCAGAGATCTACTGCACACAGAGAACATGTTTGCGGAACAGCTATTGGTCGGACATTCACAAAGATAAAGGAGGTTGTTAAAAGGAATGCGCTGCTTCATCAGATTAGATCAAAACTGAACATATCATCGCCTCACAGAGTAAGATGGTGGTGGCAGCGTCTTGCTGTAAAGAATCTGTCTAGATCCTATTAGCAGGAAAATGGCTCCTGGGGTACAGAACAAGATCTGGAAATAAATTTGTCAGAGGCTGCAAAACACTTGAGTGAAGTTTTAACTTTCAACAGGACAATGATTCCATGAATACTTTTGCAAGATACTGCACAGAGTCAGTTCAACAGGAATTGCATTTCAAGATGCTATGCGAGACACACAGGTCTAATTCAGAGGCAAATCAAATTTAGTTCGTATTCAGTTTACACCAGTTTGTTGGTTAGTGAGATTTGGGTCAAATGAAACACAGTTCATATACAAATTACGATATATTAGAGTTAAGTTTAGCGAATCATATATCCACCTTTTAAAAGTTGCCTGAGGAAGTCTCTTCTACGAACTGTTAGACTTTGCAAAAACTTTCTAATTTATAATTACCTTGAAAATATGTTAAATAAATCATGCTGGTATTTTTGCATTAGAACATTAATTGTTCAAGCAAAGTCATTTCTAGATATGCCCAAACAAATATTAATAACCTTCAAAATACTACACTAGTCCTCATAAATATTTATGCGCCTGCTAATAAATACAAACAACATCCAAAAACGATAGCATTTATTCGTTTGGATAAACTTTCCTATTAAATTCGAAAAAAAAAAAAAAATGTGCACATCCAAAGATGTCCTCCTGAAGCCAATCACAGCTCATTGATCGCACGTTTTAAACACCTTCACAAAACCGGTGACAAAAGCTAAAAGAGGTGCACATACCTACATTTTTTCTCCTCTTGTACGTGAATGTATGTGATTCCATGGCAATCCCATTCCATCTCTAAGTCAAGCTCCAGCCATAGGAACCTTAAACGCCCCATTTATACTCCCCCCTTTTAAAAGATCTAATACGGTTAGTTTGACCAGACAGCCTGCCCCGAGCTGTTCGCATCCATTTGTTCACAAATGCCTTAAACACTTCATTCATTCCCTAAGTTATTGCAAGAAGAAAGACATTAAGACGAACAGATTTCGACACTTTGTCTAAGCCCACAATCTTGCGTTTCCTCAAATGAGATCTGACGAAACGTTGCCACAGGCTCGAATTTGCAAGACATGAACGGCACTGCAAGGAAAGAACAAGGCATTTACGTTTTCTTTTTCTTTACTTTTTATCATCCGCGAAAGGGTTTTGCAGAGATAATCAGCAAACACTGCATGAATCATACCTCACCTGAATGGAAAACAATGCAATCTCATTTGCACTCATTTAGCAGAAAACAGAAGCCACGATGAACGTAGCTGCAGCCTTGTCGGGTCAGGACATTTAAATCCAATCTCCTCTAAGGGAAATTAAATTATCTCTGTTAGATGTCCTGCCGCTGGGGCAGAGCAAATGTCACACCGCAGAAACTAGGGGTAAACAACCCATTTGATTACTGCCGCTACCTTCCTTCAGGGCCATGTTTTGTATTTTACTGTTACTTTTTTTTTTTTCTTTTTCATTTTTATCGCCTATCTTGATGAGGAAAAACAGGCTGGGGCACTCAGCACTTCCTTGGCCCAGTAAAATGAGAGGAGATTAATAGACCTTTGCATTATCAAAGACTCAAAATTAATTTAATTACAGACGCACAATGCATTTGTTATCTTTACGATGCACAGTTGTCCTTTCTTGTCCTCTTTATGCACATTTGTTGTTGTTTTTTTAATAAATAGATTGTCATGAATCCATTTTCAGAAGACATAAAAGCCTATAGAGCCTCTTTGGACTCTAAGTGCCCTGCAGTGCTTGTGTATCTGTCTCATTTGTTTTAATGTGCGTAATAGTCCAAGCTAACCAGACAGCACATATAAAACGGCTGCAGCCTATAAGGAAATGAATATGAAGGAGCAGGGAGACTGCAATCCAGAAAAAGTTGAAAAAGTTCACAGGTTTATAATTTCAGCGCCAACCATAGCAGAAAGCTGCTAGTGAAACATTAAGCATGACTTTTACTTTTAAAGGTAGATATTTCACTTTAAATGTATCATTCCACTATATATTAGCCATAAAAAGAACAACTAGTCAGTTCTTATGTGAAGACGTACTTATGTAAAGCCTGTGCTGCTTTCAGCAATCACAGCATACACGACCCAATGTATTAATGAACTTAGCTGCTCCTTAGGGACTTGTCATACAGAATGCTGATTTAAAAACTTTAAACTGTAATCACACTGATTAAGAACGAACATATTTCAAATTTACCACAATGTTTCTTACCAGAGGTCCCCAAACTACGGCCCGCGGGCCGCATCCGGCCCGCCTCCATATTTGGTCCGGCTCCCTGAACAATACCAGAGAGCGTTCAGATTTTTTTTCCCCAGACTATAAGCCCCTTATATGTGGATTTTTCTTCGACCACCAGGGGGCTCTTTAGCAGGAAGTGAATCATTGGAAGTCAAAATTGGAAATAAAAGAAGAAAGCGCCCATTAAAACGGAATTAGGTTTTAATAGGGAATTGAAATTTGAGAATGTTGTTGATCAGTTAAATAGCATGGGAAAAAGAAGATTTTTCATTTTCATTATGAGAATTTGAGGTATAGATATTAGGATCCAATAGATGGCAGTAGTGCAACAATAATGGATGCAAGCTGCTGTTCAAATCTAAAGAAGAAGAAGAAGAAGAAGGAAGCGCCCATTTTCATTTAGCACATGCTAGTAGCAGACACGAAGGATCAGCACTTTTACTGTTACAGTTACCGTTCGGAAACTGCCGTAATCAGTTCAGTTAAATCTAAACTTGGCAACTTATTATTTTTCAACCATAATAAATGTGATATTCAATTGACCTGACGTGACTCAAATTTTGGGTGTCCGCCCCCCCACTGCTACTGCTTTCCAGACTGACTTTTATTGTTTTTATATCTGCTGTGATATTGATTTTTTTTCTCTCTGCATGGCCAGACTTTGTAACATACCACCTCTATTTTTTTTTTTTTTTGCTTGTAAGCTTTCAAACTACAACCCAAACAACTACAACTCCTTTCCTTGCAAGAGTCCAATAACAGAGACGTATGACTCCACGAGCTTCAGGGGTGATAAACAAGAGCGGTACGCCGTATGAATATCTTAGCAGCTCAGAAAACACTCCCAAATTATGTCAGCAACAACTCATTTTTCATTTAAAAGAGCATTTTATCACGTAATGTAGAGTCATAAATACATGCCGAAGTGTGTGGCAGACCAACAACAAGTCGTCCTGAGTGCACCGCAAGAGAGCGGCTAGTTTAAAAGACGTCTCTGTTGTCAATGCAACGGAGCACTGCCCTTCCTTAGGCTGAAAGATTAGAGCGGTGCCGAGGTGTGGAGCTCTCCCACAGAGACCTTAATGAAACACAGTGGTGTCAAACTGTTAGCTCCACTTATAGCCCACACCCCAAACTGCAAAATAAAAGTGCACTCAACTCTGCTCCTGCTTAAGCAATTGTAAATGAAAACATTCTAAAAAGCTATAAATTAAACCAGTCATTTAGGTCTTTTGGCAACTTTAGGTGTGATGTCAAAAGGTGGTTTAAAAAAAAAAAGAGCAGATTATCTGTACTTTTAAGTGCCTACGACTTGAGAAAAACTGCTCCAAGCAAACAGAAATGGGACCTAGAGGTGGCAACTAAAACAAGGCCTTGAACGGGTAATAAATAAATAAAAGCATAAGGGAAAAGACTGTCTCAACATCCTGGTCACACACATCCTGTGTGATCCCCACTCTCCCCCTTTCACACACCCTTCTCTGGCTTTTGATCCTATTTTAAGTTTGCAGCAGTGATGGAATGTGCCTTGTCAGCAGCACTGCAGAGTGAGGTTCCTTGGAGAAGCCCTGAATACTGTGGGAGAATATCAATTAGTCCAAGCCCCTTTGGCAAGGCCTCCCTCTGAAGCTGAAAGCTTACACAAAGTGTGTGTGTGTGTGTGTGTGTGTGTATTTCGTTTGACTCTCAGCATGTTAAAGTCTCAATGGAAGTGCAGGTATGCAAAAACAAGGTACATCCTGACTTCAGCATAAAGTCTATAGGTGTTAAGATAAATAATTCACAGACGCAGGTGATGGAGATGCATTTAAGTTCTGGAGGAATTATAACAGAATCCTAATGAGAGGGAACTTGGCTTGTGTGTGTGTGTGTGGCTTGGTTAAAGCTACGAAACACAAAACCCATAGAAAATCAATTCAGTAAATGCGTTACTTGAAGAATTATGAACGTAGGGCAGTGAAGTTGGTTTTATTACTGTAAAGGCCAAAACCATGTGACTGATTCTCCAGAGTGGTCAGAGTTTGTTCCGTGTAAGTCAGCTTCAGGTCACGCAGCGTTGCACCGACGCCGCCTGAAGGGAGCACAGGTTTAAGAATAACCAAAGGCTAACAAGAGGCCAGAGGATAGATGTGAGAGAACAGCTGACTACTCTTGTTATACATCTAGTCGAACTAAAACATTGTCAGCGCAGGAAACTGTAATTGCTGATCATTGTGGACAGCTTGACCATTTAGTTTAACCACATGAAACAAGAAATCTCCATACACTGCATGCATACACACATATAGCCTCTTTTTTCTCTCTCACTGTACGAGACATCAAATCAGATTGAATGTTTCCAGTTTAGGTCCCTTTCTTATAATACAAAGTTGACATTTGAATAAATTGATTTATTTTTCTGGTTTGGCAAATTAGAAAATAGATCTACCTGCTGGAGTTTGAAATGAAATGGTGCATGTCTGGACTACTTTATGCTGCACTGATCTTCCCGTGAATAATCTGCCTGTTTGGTATAATATTGATTTTATGAGCACAAGAACCTTCAGTAAGTTGCACATTTGTTGATTTTGCAGAACTTTTCTACTTGGATTAGATAAACGAGAGTTACTACTTTAATTACCCGATAAAAGAAGCTACAGTGCCAAAAAGAATGCATGTCTGCGAATGATAAGAGCACACTTTAAAGCAAGACAAAGTACCTCTTATTAATGACTCAAAACAACTCCGGCATGAAAGGCTGTCCTGACAAGCAGTTAAAGCTTTTTTTTTTTTTTTTTTTTATAGCTCTCATTTAAATGTTTCCTTCCCAGAGGTCTATTAAGGTGTCTTTATATGATATGCACCATATATCAGCAGTAAGAAACAGTGCTAAGTGGACCTGATTAAGAACACCAATGAAGTTCTCCCAAAGAGACAGTGAAAGACTAATGGCATCTGTAATGATTTAAAATTATAGTAAGTAGTAACCATCATTATCTGGGACCGCACTGTGAACCTTCCCCCCCCCCACATTATGAAACGAAAGTATGACAAACACAGATGATACCCTGTCACCGCAGAAGAAATGTGCATGTGCACCAGTGATGGTGAGATAATGGGAGTGACAAGGAGACGCAGAGAGCAGTGATTATTCTGGAGAGATGAGGTTAGCACTCCGGTATGATAGCAGTGATTAACCAGCAGACATTACAACACCCATTAACGCCGTCATGGATCAAATGTCGCCACGGCACCGAATGCGTCAAATGCTTCAGACATGAAGAGCCTTACTGACTGATATCAGAGGAAGTCTTGCATATAGGTTAGCCGTAATTTCCATTACAGCCCACATACACAATTGCGCGAATGTTCACAAATTTACACACAAGACTGAGTTTGTTCTCTATTTTTCCACCTCTTCTTACATTTTACAATATGTATATTTTATCCTCTTCCTATAACCGCCGATTCATATCGTGTCACAGTTTTGGGCCTTGTACCCAACTCCAGTGATCATCCAGGAAGATGTCAAAAAGTAACATAGAGACACACAACCACACACACATACACACACACACACACACTTATGAAATAAATTGAGAGAGACCATTTAACCTAACTGTCGTGTTTTTGGACAGTGGGAGGAACCCAGAGTACCTGGAGAAAAGCCATGCACAAACATGGAGAACTTGCAAATCAGGATTTAAACCCAGATGTTCTTGCCGAAAGGCCACGACGCTAAACACAGCACTACTGTGCAACCCTTATGTATAACAGTTCTTAAAAATGTCTGAGGAAATTTAACCGGGGCCTGCCAAAGTGTGCCTGGAACCCAGTGTTCTGATGCTAAAAATTAGCATCAATGCTAAAATACACTACAGTGTACTCAATAGCATGTGGAGAGTCACAAGAATGCTGAGTAACATGGACTTACTCCATTCACTATGTTAAAATTAGTGTATAAGCCAAAATTAGCCAAAATGCTAATGTTAGCCTAAATGCCGCCAGAGGCATGTGGGGTATAACTAGCATATTGTCTTACATTAGCTTCCTCCATTCAGTGGGCCAAACATGGCTAATAAATAAAAAATAGATAAAAAGTTTACTATAAGGAAAAGGCTACTGCTAATGTGGGCAGTTTGTGCTAAGATTAAGGCACTGCCTTCTGATTTTTACTACCGCAAAAGTAAAAATCAGACGCTTACTTCGTGGTACTTTGCTACCAGAAAACACACTCATCTCTTAGCAACAGATTAACAATAAATATTGTTATTGTTCAAAAAATGTAAGATTTCTTCTGCTCTTTTGAAATATTTGTCTTACTACTTAACCAGAATTGTGCAGTTAGTGGATTTGGCAGAAGAGTGAAAATGTTTTGTTGTTGTTGTCATTGGTGGTAAATATCTTATAAAACAGACATTCAACAGAAAAGTAAAAATCTGATTTATACTTCATGACAGTTCATTACCAGAAAAAAAAAATACACTAATCTCTTAAAAAATAATTAGTTTCTTTGGTTGTTTTGTTGTTGTTGTTAAAAATCTACTTTATTTTTTATTGATATTTCCTATTTAGATCAAACTTATTCACATGGTAGAATGACCCACATGATAGAAATTGCCACATACAATTTCTTGTATGTGGCAAGAAATTCTTCCAAAAGCTTGAGCTTGAAAATCAGAAAAAAAGATGTGTGCATTTCTAAGTCTGGAAGAGAGATACAACAAAAGACTTCTATTGTAGTGAAAAGTGGTTCTAAACAAATATTGATTTGGGAAATCTAAATAAAAATGCAAACCAGACATTTCAGATGTTACTTAGTATCTGAACACTGCGTTTCCTTTTGTTTTCACCACAACTACAGACTTCTTTTATGATGGGATCTCAAATAAATGTGTGGTATTAATGTAAAAGAAAATATATGGTAAGGTTTAAAAGGTATCAATAGTGTTACGACGTACTGATTATACATTTGTGTATCAAATTGTATATTGAGGCTTTTGGAGAATGTCTTTGTCTGCGCTTTTGAATCCAGTACTGAGTTAAAGAGGCTAAATAAATATGCATGCCACACTTTTCAGTCTTTTTTTTTTTTTTGCTTGCTTTATCTCTGAAAGCTATCTATCACTGAAGGCTGGGGTGGCATCATAATAACATATAAAAATGCACAAATGTCCATATAGATTGATATATTGACAAGTATAACATGTTTACTTATTTTTTTAATCACCTATGTTTACTGTTTGATCAAAGAAGACTTCATATTTTACTACACATTCTATTTGTTTCAAAACTGTATATCACATCTATAGATCTGTAATAAAAAAACAACCCTAAATTTCTAAAAAAAATAATAATAATCATTTCCCAACAAACCAAAACAACAAAAAGAATTGTATGAACTCTTACATAATTAAACCCATTATTTTCATTTCTGACTGAGTTTGCAGTTCTCAAACTCAAAGAGCACTAAAGATGTATTATTCAGTGAATTTCAAGCCTGCTCTGCTACAGGCTTGAAAACATCCAGTGCTTTATCCTGACTGATTTGCATACAATGTGCAGGGGAAAAAAACATATTATGCCCAGTTGATGCTGACTTAAATGTCATAAGTTGAATTCCTAAAGTGTTTTACTAGTTTTTGGCCACTAGAGAGCAGTAGAGAGCTCAGCAGGAGATTGCTGCATGATCAGATTGTAGATCAAGGAGAACTGAAAGAATATATGACTCAGCTCTAAAAACTATGTTGTTTTCTTTTTCTTTTAAAACAAACAAAAAAAATAGAAGAAGAAGCTCAGTGAGTGTTTCTTTCAAACAAAACAGAAAACACCTGCACATTACCTGGGAACCTTGTCACATTAACTTCCAAATGCAGCATTTAATGTGAAAAGAATCTGGAGGTACTTTCTCTGCTTTATTTAAAACTGAACCATAAAGTCCAGATTTTAAACTTTTACTAGGTGTACACAAGCATTTTTCACTACGCTGAGCTGAACTGAAGCTGATCTGTTAGAATAAAATACCTGAATTAAAAGATGCCCTCAAGTGGCCAAAGTGAGCTACACTGCAAATGCTCCCTCTGAACATGGAGGTGTGACACTGATAACCCTCTTTAATCTTTAAGGTCTGCTGTCGTTGATTCCTAAAAAAAAAAAACATTTGAAAACTTGAAATGCTGTGTAACATATGTTTTCCATCAAACTTTTTGACAACTTTTGCATTTATGATGAAATTCATATAAACATAACCTCACTTGCTTTACTAATTCTATAACCTCTAAAGACCATTTGTTGCAACTGATTTTATTTATTTATTTATTTATTATTTTTATCTGAGCTCCTTTGTGGTGGCGTATGATTCAAAATTCCAATAAATGTTCTGGGTTAGGTTTGTGTATTGTGTCTGAATACTTTAGCAAAGCACATACAGTTATACCAATTATTTTGTGTGTTGTCAGGTCCTTCATCACCTGTTGAAAACGTGTCACCTCTTAAAAAATAAATAAATAAATAATAATAATTTATGCCAAATACAGGCAGGAGACGAGATAGATAAGAGCAGAACAAATACACGTATAAAAAAAATGAAGAAACATAATATTAAAGATTCGTTAGTTTTCATCTGTATATCTCAGGCAAAACATTCAAAGTTGGCTGTAAGACGTATAGACACAGACAAACTGACTTTTAGAAAGAAAAAAGATTTTACCATTTTCTGCTATATCACTGTCTCAACAAAAACAAAGGATTTTTCAAGAGGCAATAACGGTAAAATGAACATGTCTGAAATTGGTGATCCAGTACAAAAAGAAAAGTCCTCAGGAGAATTAGAAAGAGCAAGAGACATAACGCAACAGCAGAATCATCATCAACATAATATTAGCTACATTCCAAAAAGAGCCGGGGTATCATACTTCATATGCAAATCAACATTATTAGGATAGCAATCTTTACTGTGCAGAAATGGAGGGATAACTGGCTTTAGGCTGTTTGTGCTCAGTGCAAAAGTAAAATGCAAGAAAAGATACAGGAAGAAAAAAAAAAACTTAATACAAAGTGTTTGTCTAAATGTCGGTGGTTCCAGCCTAATGAGAAATGACACGTTCGTAATTACAGCGGACTATAATTAACCGGTGTGTAAGCGTGAGGTCGAGTTTAATGACCGGGCACGGAATCAGGGAGGAGCATTTTAAATCAGCTAACAATGTAAATAGACGTTACTTCTCAAAGGAAGGAAAAAAAAAACGTTAAAAGTATTCTTATTTTCCTTCTGGTAGACACGATCTGTCGGTGACGTCGCTTGACGCGAGGCCTGTACCGCGGCCACCGAATGTTGGCTCCCGTCGTCGTGTGCAAGCTTAAGCTCACGCGCCTCCTCCATCACGCCTACTTACAGAGGAGGTGGAGGAGGACACAGAGGAGGGACATGTTTTCTATCCGGAGCTTCAGGGCATTGATGATTGAGATTTTGGCAGGGAGCAGAGCTGCAGATGATGCTGACTGTGTCTTTTGCAGATTGACAATTCTCTGACCTCCTGTTGCTGCTGCTGCCGCCACACGTTATGTGAGCCTGCGAAAATGCTAATAGAATAAGTAGGATATATTGCCTCGAAAAGAACAACATCACGACAAAAATCTGAAAACGGCTTTCATTTTACTAAAAGATTGGACGCTGCCTTCTTTTTGTTGACGCCTGAAGGTAACGCGGTGCAAAAAGGTTCCTCCGACAGCACTCACTACAAAACTTCAGAGTCCTGATTTTTTTATTACGGCTGGCCATTTTTATACATCTAATGCTTTTATTCGGTATTGTAGCGTTAATCCCAAATGTAGGGTGAGGAGTTCATGAGACGGTTTAGGGAAATGGTAAATCAGAGTAAAAACCAGAGGCAGTTAAGATTTAGTTTTTCACACTGAATACCAGGAATTAGAACAAGGACAAGAAACTCAACTCAATAAAACTGATCATATTGTGAACCAGAAAGTTGTGGATTCATTACAGGTTTCTTATGCCGTGCCCATCTGTTCAGGTATCTGGTTTGAAAAGGAATCCTCAAAATATTTAGAAATTGATATTTTAGCTCCTAATAATTACATAAAAAGAACCCAAATAAAATAACATTAAAAAAATAATAATAATTCATGCTTAAGCTTAAATTGAGTCCTCTAATGACATAACCACTTTTATGAGTAAATTTTAAATATTTGTGAGGGCTGTTGCTACTCTACAAATAAAAAAAAAATGTCTTAAATTTGGGCAAATATTCAACCTTTTGTTTAAAAATATGATAGAAAAACAAACCGCTGCACATAAAAGAGGCGGAACTAATTCTGGCAGAAAGCTCCTTGTCTGAAATATGCAAAGCACATAATCTTACTTCACCGTGCACACTCTTGAAATTAATTGCAGACAAAAATTTCTTTTATGGTGCAACAGGTTGATTATTCTACATGATTTGTATTTAAACTATTTCAAAACAACGTTTTCCCTTAGAAATGTTTTTGTTCTGCGTGATGCGATGCAGCATCCCGTTAGTAGTAGCATGACGCAAAAACAATCAGCAACAATACAAAACAAAATTCAAACGCAGGCCTTGCTAAAATAAGTTACGTCTTTATCGCTTGCTGCATCGAGTCGTTTTAAATTTTGCAGGATAAAGGGCAAATTCATTTAAATAGAAAAAGATAATTCCTCTCTTCTGTTAGAAAGAGTTAAAGAGCAAACCCGGAAGTGAGTTATAATCGCACAACTTCGTGATAGAGGCAGCGATAAGAACGATTAGCGTAAATGTTCATAGAGCAAAGCACACGTTCAGCGGGAGCAGCTTTCCACGTGTTCAGAGATCTAAACCATGCAGCAGGTGACTCTGACAAAACGGTGTGTGCTTCCCCGCCGGTGATGTTTGTTTCCTGATAAATGTTCTTTCAGTGTTTCTGCGACCGACAGAGGAGCTGACCTTTCGACACAGCTCTAAAAATAGCAGCACTCTGAAATAAAGGGGGGGCACCTCCCGGGATAAGTAAAATGCTTTGTAAGGGGCGGCGTCAGAAAGAAAAAACAAACGAAAAACGTCTGCAGTCTCAAACATAGAAATGTGTTCCGGGGTCATTAAACATGCACTCATACCCCCTCACCACCACCCTGCCCTTCCCCCAACACCAAACATAGGTCATTTCCTGCTTGGGGAAATTTGTCCTTTCGCTTACAAGCTCGAATAAGACTGCTTTACCTCATTTGTCTTGTAGAAAGACCAAAGTGTTGGCTCCGAGCTAACAACAGCCAGTTTTTCCACGAAGAGACAAATGAGAGGTTTATGATGCGCACACGCTTACTGCAAACACAGATATAGGAGGAGGACAGCTGGCCTTCAAGATTCAAAACCATTTTGTTTTTTTTTGTTTGCTTGTTTTCTCGGTCTTCTTGATTAAATGTGGCTTTTGTAACATGCGTGTTCGAGCAAAGTCAAGCCTAATGCGTTCTTCAGCAAGGTTCTCGCCGCGTTTTACGCGCTCTGGGCTCAAACTGTAGAATAAATGTGGAACTCAAACAATATGGCAGCTAACGAGAATCGAAAGCGATAATTTCTTCCCCAAACAAAAGACGCCAAAAGACAGAAAAGAGGGCAGGAGCGTGAATCACCGCCCACAGAATGTGCTGAGTCAGCAGGGATAATAAGTGACGGAAGTCTGCAAGACAAAATTAGAAAGTAAGGCAGTGGGCTTGACAGCCTGAATGCTTTACATTCTATAAAGTTTTTTGCAGTGAAACCAGCATGATTTACAGGTCTTATGTCATATGAATGTGTCGATGTTCGTCAACTCCAAAGATGTCTTAGATATCTTTTTTTTAAGCATCCTGCGGAGCAAGAAATGCAGAGCAGCCTTTTTTATTTGTAATCTTAAATTTGACAGGGGAAAAAAAAGGAAAGTTGAGATGAAGACAATGAAGCATAAGAGACAACCAAGAGACCTGTGGAATATCTAGAAAGATCTTCTCCATCTATGTTTGTGTTTGCATCCATTTGATTTGCACCGTTGGTATTGATGTCAGTGGCGATGCTCAAGTAACGGCACGACCTAGAATGTTATCTGTAAATGTTTAAGTCTAATTCATCCACCATTTGACTCGCTCCAAAGGACCCAGTTCTTAATATGTGGCTCAAAACCTCCAATTAAGCTTGAATTAAAAACTTTTCTCCGTGTTACTTCATAGTCTGTTGCTTTGAGGACTTAAACGTGACAGCTGTGTTCAACGCGACGACCGTTTCAAAAATGACGAACGAATGCGGAGAAAAATCCAACACAAAACCACGATTGAAGCTACGTCTTGCCGTGGAAGAAAAGCGTTGCTAAGTAACGCACAAGAAGCTCCCCAAAAGCGAACTCCAGAAAGTAGAGGAGCGCTTTGTCACATGCCTACACGCGACGCACAGGTAAACATACTGAGTCACGTCTGTTTACCAGGGAATGCGCAAGTAGGCTGAGCAGTAAACGGCCACAGGCACCTGCACTGGGAAAAAAAAAAAAAAAAAAAAAAAAAACTACTGCTTGTTACAACAATCCTAACAAAGGCAAGTTTTGTGACAGTCAGTATGAGAGAAAAGAGTTAAGAGGAAGAAATTAAAAACAAGAAATTAAGCTGTGAGTAAAGAAGGAGGAAGACAGAAGAACCGTGCCGTGCTGGAGCAGCAGAAAAGCTCGGCCCTGCGCAATTCATCGGTGCCTCTACTCACAAAACATGAATCTTGTCCACGAAGTGCTGAATCATTTGGCGTGCGCACCCACTGATCCACCTCACGCTCCCACGTATATGCATGCACGTGTGCGTGAACAGGCAAACGTGCACAGTAACTACACACACGCACACACATGCGCGTGCGCCCGCACACACACACACCACCCACACCAAGTCCACACACACTTCATTCACACACTTCAGCATGACACCGCTTCACTTTCAATCTGATCCTGCTCTGAGCTCTTAAACATATTTTTAAAGAATTCCCAAAAATTTTAAACCATTTTGGCCTGAAAAAAAAAAAAAAAAAAAAGTATGCTAGCTTGGTCATTAGCCAAGCTTCATTGTCTGATTAAAAATCGTTATTAAAGCTAGATATGAACCAATAAATCTTTTGCTTGTAAATATTGACTTTCAGTTTTTTTTTCTTGAGATCAGACCAACTAATTCTGATTTTGACTATTTCCTGTTTTCTTTTTTTTCACTCTATTAAGGTACAATAGAAAGTAAGTCCCGCACGTTTGTGATATTGTAGTGAATCTAATAGAAAATTAGTAAATTAAAAGGTTACATTTATTCATCAGTGTCTCAAATCTTTATTTCACTTGTATTGAACTTAAACACATGCTCACTTCTCATTGTGAAGTCTTTTTCCTTGTTATTATTTTATTTATCCACATAATAGATTTTTTTAAATACTGCTGATCAGTGGAAAATTGGCCATTTAATTTTTTTTTTTTTTTTATCTCTGGACGACTGATTGGCGGATCTTTAGTTTCGTTTACACTGACTGCAAAATAACACATATTTAGAAATGTTCCAGTTTTCTGTAAGGTCTGATCTGACAATTCCAGTTTTGATCAATCTGGATTGTTTCGTTCCTATCGACAACATCGAGGAGAAGAAGCATGCTCCGGTTTTTTTATTGCAGCTACGAATTATGCATGTGGAATGAAAACCAGACTGCCAAATTAACCAAATTAAGTTATACTCAAAAAAAAGTGCATAAAAGTCAATACTGTTTGCTGTTAATGTAATCTTGAGTATTTCACCTGCCAATCACCAGTCAGAGCAGATCAAGTGAAAATCAGCCGGCTGACTGGTGAATCTCTATGGCTAACCCAGTTCAATGCGTAGCCCATTAGACCTTTTCAGTTCAGATAACAAAAAAATATAGAAACCCCCCCCCCCCCCCCCAAAAAAAAAAAAACAAGTCTTCTCTACCTTTCTCACCATTCGCCTCACGCGCTGTCCCTGTTTCAACTCAACCCACATTCCCAAAACCCGGCCTCCTTCACCTTCCTCCAACTGCACTTGATCTGCCAGTGAGAGCGCTCCAATAAAACTCTTTTATTACAAGCCCTCTCCCTCCGGTGCGAGCAAGTGGCTGAGTTCAGCTGTTCAGTGCGGTCCGCGTTCAAAGCAACCGTTTAGCGTGACTTCATCTGGAAAAGTCCAACTACGGAGCAGCATTAGCTGATTGAATCCACTTCCTCCCCATGCAAACTGAACTCGGTAGAGAAAAGCCCGGATCTTCCGGCGGCAGCCAAAAACCTTTCGCGTTAGCAAGCTCTTCTCAGCAAATTAGTATTTTCCATTTAGCTTTTAATAAGTGTTCAACTTCCTCGGTAATTAAAGAACTAAACAATACATTATGTTTTGTTATTTATGGGAACGGGAGTAAAATGATTGGAGGGGAACCAAATTGGAATGAAATTATTTGCTCTTCAGTGTCACACTCAAAGTCTGCTGCTAATTAGGGAACGAGTACAAACTCATAAAGTCAATATTCGTCTGGCATGCTGCAGAGCGACAGTTGCACCACTCTGGAGCTGTATAAATGTTTGATTTTGCACTCATTCGCTGTGAGCGCTTAGGCTCAAGCACCGTGTTCAACGGGGAACATTTCCTCTAAGAAACTGAGCCAAGAGCGGTGAGTCTGGGACGTCCGGCAAGATGACGAAAACTTGTTTTTTATATCTCCCTCAGAAAGCCCTAACTCTACATGTTTCCTTCACTCATGAGCTCATCTGGCCTCTCTGCCTTGATCTCTTTACCTTGTGTAATTACAGTCACAGCTACAAAGAGATTAGATTGTGTTCGCTTGCAGGAGGCACACATTGATCTTTGCTGCGGAGCAATAAACATTGGACGCTTTCCTGAATATTCATGGGTTTGCGCGCTCCAAATTGACGCGTGTGGGGGCGGGATGAGAGGGGGGGAAACTTGTCAGTGAGGATAGACTGTGCATCCTGTGATTGGCTCTCTCTGCTCACTTACTGCTCTGACTTTTGTGTTTCGCTCAAAAGGCACAACTTGACAGTGGAAGTACATTTCGAGAAAATATAAGTGGGGTGCCTATGGCCCAAGGCATGAGAAAAGTTGGAGAGCCAAGGCCAGCAAGGGGCCCCCAAGAGTTCATAACTTCTTTTGAATTCAACTAGAGTCGTCAAACTCCAGTCCTCGAGGGCCGCTGTCCTGCAGTTTTTAGATGTGCCACAGGTACAAAACACTGGAATGAAATGGCTTAATTACCTCCTTCTTGTGTAGATCAGTTCTCCAGAGCCCTGATGATCTAATTATTCTAAGCAGGTGTGCTGCAGCAGAAACACATCTAAAAGTTGCAGGACAGAGGCCTTTGAGGACTGGAGTTTGACACCCCTGCAAGGCATGATGGTTCTCACTGCGGTTTGTTGGAATCCCAAATCACTGTGACCCTTCAAGATGGATGGATGTCAGTGACTCTGTTTCTAATCTGTTCTTGAATTTCTTTAGATTGAGGCAGGATTTTTGTTTTGTCGCAATGGTTCCTTGGCTCTCTGTTTTTATTTCCTGTCTCTCTTTCTGCAGGCGTAGAAGCAGCAGATTTCTAGGGTGTATTCTCTCCCTCCTCCTCCATTATCTCATTCTTGCCCTTTGAGCTTTCCCGCCATCTTTCTCACTTTTTGTCTTCTTGGCAGTCAGACAATAATTCTGAGAACCACGCTGCCTGACAAGGACACATAAAAAAATGATTGAGGTACAGTGTCTTACTATTTGAAATCTTTTATCCTATTTCATGCTGTCAGGCAGCTTGTATTAAAGTAATGTAATGATACTGCAGATTTGGTAGCAATCAAGTTTGGATGAGCTGAGGAAAGTTGAGCAAAACAAATCTGAATATAAGTGTCATTTTATGATGAATAGGAGGGTAATTATCTTGACACACAGGGCCAAATTAGTTTGTGTAGCTTTTATTTCTTAATAAATAAAATCATAATTTTTAAAAATGTATTTTCATTGCATCAAATCAGTTTTTCTTTGATATTGAGACTGTGTTCAATTATCTGAAACATTTTAACGTAGCAAAAAAAAAAAAAAAAAAAAAAAAAAAAAAAAAAAATTTTTGGCCCCAAAAAACCCCGACCACTCTGCGGTTTTTAAACAAAAAAAAAAGTGGGGGGCA